>NW_006267367.1:2027256-2145722 GCF_000300575.1 Agaricus bisporus var. bisporus H97 | reverse complement strand
GATGCATTCTGACTTTCGTAGCGCTCTCTGTGGCTAATGTCGTATTATTGTTTAGCAAGGTAGAGATTTTCAATCCGAAATTCTTTCCTGTAACACGACTGATGTACATCGTTTATAGAGTGACTACGATGTGCTTATGTTGCAGTAGGTCGAATGGTACAAGACATTCCCTATACTAACTTCTACCCCCAAAAGTATTCAGGGAGCCGTTCGTTCCGTTTCGGCTTGTCGGATAATATTGCATGTGAGAATGCATTATGACGAGCTGCAGATGAAGGAGTCATCAACAATAACAAGTGATGAGAGAGGTGCCATTAAAGAGATGTCTAGAGAACATTGTGAGTGCTCAAAAGTGTTCGAATTGTTATGCGACTCGACAATTTGAGTAGATGCTTGTTGAGCTTCCTAATACCTGGCGAAGTTGTAGACTCGGAAACAAACGAGGGCGTTAAAGGCAGAGAGAGCACTGCTAAATTTCTTGTCCACTTAAAGTCGTCTCTGGTTCTGAATCATTTTTGTATAAGTAGTACATGAGAAGGTTGAATTTGAACGGCGCACATATGTTTAACATGTTCGCTTTTACTAACGTTGGTTCCACGGAAGTGAACGTGGTTTAACACGTTAATGCGCATGAACGACATCGATCATCCAAACCAACCGGATCACAAATGATCATGATCAGGTCCGTCACATGGTCCGTTTCCTCCCGCCGCTCTCATCTCCTTTGGACAACGTCGCGGTTCTCGAATTGGGATTAGATGCAACCCCGAGCTACAAAAGCTAAACACTAAGCATTCTCAACGGACGCTTAACAGAATGCTCACTGTCTCTAAAAACGTCGAATTTGGAATGTGTGCTCGAGATAATACAAGTTATGGTCTGTGCGGCGGCGCGGCCTCATAACCTTGGAGTCATTGTTTCCTGCATAGACGATTAGATGATTATTAGATCTCAGACGATAACCATCATTCAACCAGGTGCGATCGATTGTACCGCTAGGCTTTAGTCTGTTGCTGACAATCCTTACTTTGCTTCCGTGGCAGACCTGACGGCGACCGCGCTCACGGGGAACACTGTGGAATCGTCTCGTCGTGATTTAAGCAGAGGTAACACGAGCATAATCCAGGCCAATTCATTCAACATCTCTTTGGCGTAACAAGGATTGACCGAAGGATAGTCAAAATACAACTACACTCTCAGACCCTCTCTTTGCAACAGGATAATCCAAGCCCTTCCGTCAACTTCGCCCAAACGTCCGGCACATCAGGTCGTGGCGTTTCTTCGCTAACAGATTTGACAAACTCCACAATATCATGATCAAAATGCCTCCTGCAAAATTCCGCCGCAAGGTCTAGGCCAGCAGTAATCCCAGCCCCAGTCCATAACTTTCCATCGACAATCCACCTTCTATCGCCAACCCAACTAACTTCCTTACGAAGCTCATGCGCCAGCGCAAGGCGACGTAGGACGGACTTGTTTGAACAAACACAATGTCCGTCCAATAGGCCCGTTGGTGCAATGCAGATGGACCCAGTACAAACTGTCAGCAATGCTCGAATTTTTGGAAAGTAGGTCTTCAAAAAATGGGCACAGTCAGGGGAAAGAGGAACCTTGGTACTCGCACCAGGAACAACGATGTAGTCGAGATGGGGTGGGGGGTTTTTGAACGTGTGTGTAGGTATTTGCGCTGGACCAGATGTCGCTTGGACAGGTTCAGCAAGTGTTTCGCCGATGTGGTACCAGTGCATTTCAGCACCCCTCGCTATGAGATCTGCGGGGGCACCGAAATAGGTTAGGATAGCTTTGGAGTGATTGTTGATATAATCAACGGGCGCTGCGGCGTCAAGGAGCTGGTAATTGGGAAGTAGAACGAGCCCGATGTGGATCGTTTGTCCGGAGAGAGACTCGTAGGTAGACATACTTGAGAACTTGGGAGTAGGGGATGAGAATAAAAAAAGGCAGAATAAGACTTCTTCTTATACCATCGAACGGGGTGGGCGGACGCCGATAGTAGCGGGTTTTATAAGAGACAGTCCGGGAGAAAAGGACTCCATTGTGGCGTTTTAAACCAGACATTGCCAGATCCGCACATGAAAGTATTTGGTAGCATGTAGGGGATTCCATTACGAAAGTTGTGGAGAAAGACATCACGAGGCAAAATGCAGAAACCGATTGGTGGACACTAGCAAGTCGGAGTGGCGATATACCGGTAAATCGAGGTGTCAATTGGTCAACCAGTGGAAATGAATGCTTCTTTACGGGCGCGGTTAGCAAACATTACTGTAACATGATATTTTTACTTCGCTTTTGTTGAAGAACCGATGGAGTCGCTCATAGACTTCTGGTCCTACTTCCTGAAGAGTATGGGTAGATCATAGTACAATTCCAACAGCTTAGCCAGCCATCGGAATGATACATGCATGCTTGGCAGGCTACCTCTGCTAATAATCAATGATGCTGAACGTCCAAACTCACCGGCTCCGACATACAGTAAGTAATGGCAGTCGGAATTCAAATTCAAATCTCTGAAACCTTGAACCTGCGCCACGCCATCAAATTCGCCGTCGGTCCCGCCACATTCTGAGTCGTTATCGATACAAAATTATCGTCCTATAAGGCGGCTACCACCAGGACGTCCTAAGATCCAAGATCCTCCATACCTTGCTACACCTAAAGCAAAGAAACTCAAATCGGATGGCATCGTACATTCAACCGCAACGTAATCCAATACGTAACACCTTGCTCCATAGAATCCAGCACATAAGAATCAGATAATCTGGTGATAAGATTACGAGGTCAATACATCCTTACAGGCAAGCCATCCGCAAGTCTAGAAAGCATGACAAATTGTACGCCAAAGTGGATATGGATATATTGATTGGTCCTATGCTCCAATCGCTTAATGTCCTGAAACTTGAATCATCATGTCGCGCTGCAAGTAAGAATTAGATTTGAATTCGAAGATGAATCAGATTAAACGTACCTCTTCAAATAGCTTTTGCGCTGGTCTCCGTGATCGTAGCCCAATCGTCTGGTACATCAGGCCCAGGTCTCGGCGTCTCTTCGCTAACCTCTTTGACTAGTTCCACGATATCGCGATCGAAGTGTCTCCTAGCAAAAATCCGCTGGTATATCAAGGCCAGCTGTAATTCCTCCTCCAGTCTACATGTACAATCTGTCGCCTATGACTGACCCAATTGATCACCTTGACTAATTCGGTTTGCTAAAGCACGTCGCCAGAGAACGAATTTTTCGAACATCCAGTGGCCGTCTAGGATTCCCATTGGTGCAATGCAAAGAGAGCTGGTACAGGCCGTCAACTAGGCTCGAAGCCTCGGGACATATATTTCGAAGGAAGGAGTTGCAGTCAGAGGAAAGGGGAACTCCCTCCCGGAACGATAAAGTAAGGCGAATTGAAGCGTGGATGAAGCGTGCGCGTGAACGCGAGCACACAACTGAATGGGCGATGCATACATAGTACTAATCAGTGTATCTCGGTCGCTCTAGATAACGTTCGCAGGTATACCATACTCCGTTTGCAGTAACAATTGATATGGTCGGTGGAGCTGCAACATCGACGATTAACAGGCGATAAGTAGGACAGCTCCGATGAGCATTGTCCCTCCAGTGGGTAGACGTTTTATTCGAGGTAAAAAGGCCGTTGATTGGGAGTCCATGGGGTCGAGTATACCTACTCCCCTGACATGGGCTTTGCTAGACTCGGGTTTCCTATTGCGTCTGGCACGGATCAGCAAGTAGAAACTATTGCAATCATTCATGGTATATACTGACCGAATGGACCTGTGGTTTTCAAATATACACAATTGATCGAAATGCCACCGCAGGTTTGAGGCTGCATCCACTTATCCCGAGCTGCCGAACAAGTTATCATGTTTGATTCAGCCGAATGTCCACATGACTGATGTCAGTCAAATTCCCAAGCCGTGTTTGTCCAGCTTGTCTGGTCGAAGAGAAGTTAAGCAGTGTTTAAGCAGTGTATAGCCTCTAGCGTGAGAGACTCGGGTGTGATTTGGTTGAATGGCACGTGTGTGTCACGGTAGCACTGAACGGAAGGTGGGGTGGGGAAGGGACAACTGGCTACACACACCGCACAGCCTAGCAGAGAGGCAGTCAGAGAGACGAGAAATTGCTCTGACGACCGTGATTGTGCTCGCAATAAACCCTTTCTTCTGCGCTGGCTTCATCGCAGACTTCCCGGTCACCGGTCACCTCCGCGAGCACTGTCACAGTCATGACGGTAACACATCTTCTGTTCGTCCAAGTGTTCGTCGCTCTTTTCTCCTTCACCCTATCACAGCCTCTATTCTTTTTCATAGTTCCTCGATCAGCCCACCGGCACAACGATTAGACTGCATCGCCGTGAATGGGTAATCCTGGGCTCCGCGCTGGGAGGTTAAGTTGCTATTGTTGTTTGTCCTCCGAGTCTACGACTAGCGGTCACTATCTCTCCCAATCAGTAGAACATCCAGAAATACTACAATAATTTTTAGTGTCATGAAAGAAGCACAAGCTTCTCATACTACTAATCTGTCATTCATTCAAAGCTACCAATCAATCAAGTAAGGACAGAGCTTTGACAGGTACGTTGCATGCAGATATGTATCAGACCCCCTTGAAGCGCTACCGTCTCAATTTTGACGAAGTAACCGACAGCGAGACGGGCAAGAACTGCTTTTTCGTGGTACGCTCAGGCCCTTTTATTCTACTTATAAGGAGCGGACATTCTTGAGCTCGAGGATGCGGTTTCGGTCGTTGATGTGGCGCCGATCCAACTGCCTACCGGAGTTGTGGTAGGTTTCATCACTTATCATGCACATGGGAGGTGATAGTCGATCGTAAGAAGTAAAATTGCTACTGATATATCATTTCATCAGACATCAATACCCAGCAAGCGATATTTTTATTTCGAACGGTCTTTTAAATTGAAGAATCGTAGTAGTTAGTCGTCGTTCTCTTCGTTCCATTACGCCTTTGCTTAAGACCTGACTTACCAAGTCCTAAAGGGAACTTGTATGGCTGACCCCGCCATCTTATCAATGGCCAAAGCGCTGGCAAAAGGACTTGAAATTTCAAGGAATTTCAACGTATGTCCCATCTTCACAGCTCTGTGGTGGTTACTTCAACTCAACTCACAACGTGTTCAGTATGCTAATTGTGGGTTACATTATAACGCAAAATTTGAGCTCAGGCTGACCTATATCTGGACGCCAGTGGCCGCATTTACGGCTGTGGTATGTTCCGGAAAACTCTACCTCAAACCGGGCTAATTTATCTGCCAGTATTTCGACTGGCTTCTGACTTTTGACTCCGAGGTCAAGTTGATATGGAACGCCCAAGGAGCAAAAATGAAGATATTGTATCTATTTACACGTTATCTGCCTCTTGCATACTCTCCCCCCTATTTGTATTGTAAGTCCCGCATCATATTAGCTTCGGAGAATTTACGGCACACCGTTTTAGATCGCTTTGGCAATTCTACTTCCTCGGAATGTACAGCCTTGTACAAAGGCATAGGCTGTGAGTTAGTCGTCATACATAGACTCTAGCTATTAAAATCAGGTACTAGCGGCGTTTGGCGTTTCCTCCATCTGTGCCGCATGTGAGCGCAGACTTTGCCAATTGAAATATATCTGTTGGCTCTAACGATTGTCAGTGGTTGTGACCATTCGAACCTGGGCAGTCTGGGGCATGAACAAGCCGATAACCTACACCTTATTCGGAACCTATACTGTAGCTGCATCCCTGATTTTGGGCTTCTTTGCGGTGTCCTTGAAATATACAACGCGTACGTTTTGTTTTGGATGTCGTTGACTTCACGTTGAGACTGAAATCCAGAACCTTCTTCCTTTTTCCACCTTATTTTACAGACGATGTAGAGGCCACGGGGATTCTGAAGGGATGCATACCAGATATTGGAAGTCTTTACCTACCCGCTTCGTTTGTGGTCCATGCCGCCTATGATGCTAGTGAGTACTCCGCATCATGGCAAAGAACTGCTCATCTGATCAATACAGTCATTCTCTTGTTGATGCTCATTCGAGCCGCTTTGCTTTGTGAGTTTTTTATTTGAAAGTGAGTATTGTCTTCCATTGTAATAATACTTTAGCACAGATCGGTGGGGCAGGAATTCCCGTCTTTTTCAAGCATTGTGCCGTGATGGTCAGTACCGCGTATGTCAATCACGGCTCTTCTCAATAAGCTAATGACTTCATAAAGGGATAATGTTTTATGTGTATATAACCGGTGCAACAATTTACATTATCTGGCTGACCGGGAATTCTGACTCGCCAAAATTTGTAGTTGTCTCCATTACGAACGTTGTATTGTTATTTAGCCAGGTAAAGATGTCAAACGCCTTTGTCTTTCCCGTCTCATTATTTTTTTGTAGGGGGACTATGAGGCGTTTATGTTACCGTAAGTTCATTGGTTCAAAGCATTCTCTATATTGACTCGGACCATTTAAGGATCCAGGGAGCCATCCGTTCCATCTCGGCCTGTCGAATATTACTGCACGTACGAATGCAATACGAAGAGCTTCGGTTGAAAGGATTGTCAAACATCACAAGTTGTCCTACAGTTGTACATATTGAGAGAGGCGTCATAGAGAGTCGCGACGAGTAAATTGATTGTGAGTGCTCAATTATCCATGGAATACAACGCTTTTGTCAATGCTGATTGAGACTCTAACCTAGCAGAGTTGCGGAATCAAGTGAGGAAGTCGACGATTAAGAGCACTGCTAGCTCTCTTGCATTTTACTCTGACCACCGGTTACGCTCTGATAACATGTCATTCATTTTTATATTCACGGGTTATTCGGTTAGCGCTAACTATAACGAATGTCCGCCAATGAATTAGTTATAGATGCTAAAGATACGCAGATTCTGCACTACAGACTAGCAGCAAGCACAGGTGGCCTAAAATACGAATCACTATGTCGCGCAGGTGCAAGTAAAAAGTACAATTGAGGCGTACATGCAATGTATCTCTTCAAGTAGCTTTTGTGCTGGTCAACCCGAGCCCCTCCGTGATCTTAGCCCAATCGTCTGGTACATCAGGTCTCGGCGTCTCTTCGCTAACCTCTTTGACTAGTTCCACAATATCGGGATCGAAGTGTCTCCTAGCAAACTCCGCTGCTAAATCCAGACCTGCCGTAATTCCTCCTCCAGTCCACATTTTTCCATCTACAATCCACCTCCTGTCTCCGACCCAATTGATGCCCTTGGGTAGTTCCTTGGCTAAAGCGAGCTGTCGTAGGATGAATTTGTTCGAGCATACGCTATAACCGTCCAGGACTCCGGTTGGCGCAATGCAAAGAGAGCCGGTGCAGACCGTCAATAAAGCTCGAAGTTTTGGGACGTAGGTTTTGAAGAAATGGGCGCAGTCAGAAGAGAGAGGAACCTTGGGGTCTGCTCCGGGAACGATGATGTAGTCAAGATGAGGTGGAGGGTTTTTGTAAGAGTGAGTCGGGATTTGGGCGGGCCCGGATGATGCGTGAACGGGTTCGCCGGCTGATTCGGCGATGTAGTACCAGTGCATCTCCGTCGCTTTAGCTATAAGGTTTTCAGGGGTACCAAACGCAGTAAGCATGGCTTTGGAGTGACAATTGATGTAGTCAACGGGTGCTGCGGCATCGAGGTACTGATATGAGGGTAGTAGGACAAGTGCAATGTGGATCGTCTTCCCAGCCAAGGACTCGTGGTTGGACATCTTGTTCGAGGTAAACGACAAGTCTGTGGGGTTGAGTGTTTATATACTTTTTCAAATCTCGGAGTTGGCTGTTAACCGGAAGAGGTTCCAAGGTGTATGAGAGAAAGCTCGTAAGTCAATTACAAACTAGAGAGAAATACAAAGGCAGTCTTCTACTTATACTGTGGTAGAGGTACTGCGGAGAAGAAAGATAGATCAGTTGTTTCACGTTGGTTATGAAAGAGATGGAAGATAACTGGACAGAGATAAAAGATTACAAGACTACGGACTGCGGATTGACTGCGAGATTGATAATCGTATTTCCAGCCGAAGATTCGTGGTTGAGTCTCTCGTTCGAGGTCAAGAGTGTGTGATCCAAGTTCACAGGATGGGGCAGTAGTCGTGAGAATCCAATCGAAGCGTGATCGATGCCAAGATCAACCGGCGGGACCGGAAGGCACATCTTCGCAACCTTCTTCATTGATCAACTCTCACATCCTTCACAACTTCATGTCTCTCGCTGCGGAAAATTTCAGTCCTTCGGTCATTCCGATGTGCATGTCTTATTACTTTCTACGGCGCAATACTTCTTTGGCACTTGCTCTGAGAGCATGTTGGTGCCGCGGAACTAATTGTGGCTTGAACCTGCTATACGGAGATTTATTCGGCTTGAACTACATCGACCATCCAAGTCATCCTGATCTTGATCAGAGGTGTCATATAGTTTGGGTCCCCGTGCTATTCCTATAACTCCTTTGGACAAATTCAAGCACTGGTTTCTCTATCAAAACCAATGTAGTGGCGAACATTAAGATTGTGAGTGACTGTTAGATGCACATGGCCCGAGAACCATATGTACCAAAGTCGAAAGGTTGTCACTTTTTGATTGCCGCTCAACAGATTGCCCACGGCCGCCGCAAAGTTAACGTTCATTTCGGAATGTGTTCTCGAAATAATACACGCGCGTAAGTCTGCGCAGCGGCTTCGTAAATTCCGAGTGATATTTCTCACAGTTTAAGATTATGAGATCCCAGTAATCAGGTTCAGGTTTGATCAAGTGCCAATCCTCCAACTTTGTCGCCTTCTCTTCCATACACATGACGTCAAACAACTCCAATCGCTAATTCCAAATTGTTCTACTGCAGGTCGGTCAATTGCGAACTTCAACGATATAGTCTCCATAGAGCCCGATTACTCCACAAGAATTCGTTTCCCTGCCACGCTCTGGCCGTACCGGGATAAGAAGCCATGTCCCGAAGAGGCCCCGCTTCATGGTCGGAAATAATCTTCAAGTTAATATGTTCAATGGTAAAAGATTTCGTTCATGATCCTATTGGCCTAGCCTTCTCAAAATGCATTGGCGATAAGAATCTGATGGGAAAATGATACCAGGACGATGGATAGATAAGTCAGGGAGTACTTCAAGGTATAAAATACAATTCTTTCAATTCCTTTGTACACGGCTTTACAATCCAGAGCGGTCCTCCATACCAATATTTCGTCCTACATACTAGCACCGACTACTGCGCGTTATCAAATTGACATGAACTTCAGACGAACACATTGGACATTTGGAGGCGCACTACATGTATTCCTTCATTTTTCGCAGGTCAATCCGAGCCCTTCTGTGATCTTCGCCCAAACATCCGGTACATCAGGTCTCGGCGTCTCTTCAAAAATTTCATTGACACGCTCGACGATATCGTGATCGAAATGTCTCCTGGCAAACTCGGCCCCTAAATCCAGACCAGCTGTAACCCCTGATCCACTCCAAATCTTTCCATCTACCATCCATCGTCTGTCACCGACCCAATTGACTCCCTTGGGTAATTCCTTGGCCAAAGCGAGCTGGCGTAGAGCGGTCTTGTTCGAACATACGCAGTGGCCGTCCAGGACTCCTGATGAGGCAATGCAAAGAGAGCCGGTACAGACCGTCAATAAAGCTCGAAGCTTCGGGACGTATGTTTTCAAGAAATGGGCACAGTCAGAGGAGAGGGTAGCCTTGGGGTTCGCTCCAGGAACGATGATGTAGTCGAGGTGGGGAGGAGGGTTTTTGTAAGAATGAGTAGGAGTTTGGAGGGGCCCGGTTGTCGCTTGAATGGGTTCATCGACTGACTCGGCGATGTAATACCAGTGCATCTCCGTTCCTCTGGCTATAACTTCCGCGGGCATACCCGTCATCTTGAGTATGGCTTTGGAGTGAGAGTTGATGTAGTCAACGGGTGCGGCGGCATCGAGGAGTTGGTATGAGGGGAGTAAGACAACTCCGAGATGAATTGTCTTTCCGGCCAAGGACTCGTTATTGGACATCTTGTTAGAGGTTAGAAAAGATTGTTTGTTGTGAGTCCACATAGTTGGACGGTGAATATATATACTTCCACTGCATGGCGTCTTACTCCCTCTGCAGTGATACGGCGAAGAAAGTCAGGCATCATCATGTTTGGCAACATTCGCCATCAATACCCTGTTGCTGCGGACTCTGTAATCCACCCATTTCTGGTCATACGCGTACTAGCCAAGAAGTATACGTTGACTGAGTTTTCTCATGTCCTGAATTTTTCGAATTATATCGATCTTGTCGGCCCGTCGCAATCCAATTGGATCGAATTATCCATGCTTCTCAACTCCATGGACAAAATCCCTTTCTCCGCAATAAGCTTCAAGTCAGCAATTCCGGCCCGGACGTTCTACAACAGAATCAATTTTTGATTTTTTCAATGCATGTGTTGGTACTACTGCGGAACTTATTCTGGTTTATACCAATGGAGTGTATTGCGCACACTAACGACATCGATCATCCAGGTTAACTTGGCCAAGGTCATGTAGTCAGGTTGCACACACCGTTCCTAACTCCCTACGACTCCTGCGGAGGAAATCAAGCAGTGAAACACTCCGGTGCGGCCCCGTCTTCATAAGCAAGCTAGGATTTCTGATGCGTTTTCTCCTAAAGCTGACTGATCATGATCATTAAGGTGGTGATTGTTCTGTAAAACTAGAGGCATGTCCATGATTATTGGGTGCTAAGGCTGAGAGAGCCAGTGCAGAAATCGGTGACGGCTTTCCACAAATGCACATTATTTTGGGAAATCAAAGTGACTTATTTCATATTAGATTAATTAAGTAATCGGTTATTAATCTTATCGCTTCTCTCTTCCACAGGCCACTCAAAATTTGTCCCTATTACCAATACTCTACTGCAGGATCCGTATTTTCTTAAATACCTACGACTAGCGGTCATCGATTTATTCTATAAGCCTCCAGCAGAACAAGATGAAAGCATTTCCTGCTGTCGTTTCGGGTCAAGGTTTACTCAAGTCTGATTTTCTGTTCTCTAGATTGTGAAAAGCTTGGAAAAGCCCGTCCGCGAGGCTCTAGCGGATTACATATACGTGCTATCAGCTGGACTGAGTATCGTTTTGTAAAACGTGGGAAGAGGTCGCGAAGTGGGAGAATCTCAAACTCGATTACGTGGCCGAAGCACCAGATTCCATGCGCTAATTGGATTCAAGTCAAACGTGAACAGGAGTCGAGTTAGCGCTTTCCGAATCACTTGGTTGACAGATAATTCAGAGTCAATTGAAATGTGGAGACTTATGTACGGAGCCCAGTCACGGAGTCATTTGCATCAACACAAGTCATCAAAGAACGGAACTATTCTCGGTTCCGATAGTGATACGTATCACTCTCAACTTTCAATTAAGTATCTTCCGCTTTCCGTGCATTCTTACATCCATCCACTTTCCATCCGCACCAATTACAATCCGCAGTGGACTCCATCATGTCGTCGTCGGGACTCAATACTCGAATTGGTAACCTAAAGATTATCGATTCATCTTCAGCAAAGGTAAGAACAACCCCAAGTCTACGCTTCACACTCCTACCTCACACTCTCATCATGTATACAGAAATCCAAAACCAGTAAACTCAAAAAGAAAGAAACTGGAAAAGACATCTCGGAATCTCTCGGCCCCGAATCAGATGAACACAGTAGTAGTATCGAAATCACCGCCTATTCCCAACAAAGTCGATTTCACCGCGAAACATTTGATGCTAACAATACGGAAATTGATTTAAAAGGGGTTAATGTCAGTATTGGTGATAGAGAGATTTTGTGTGATGCGCATTTGAGGTTGAAGGAAGGTGTGAGGTATGGGATGGTTGGACAGAATGGAGTTGGTAAATCTGGTACGTTTTTTTGGTTTGAAAATGAATGGAATGGGGGGGATTGAATTTGAAAGTGTTGATGCATGTGTTGGGGAATAATATTCTTGTTGGGTTACCACAAAATGTGAGGATTTTGCATATTGCGCAGTTGGAGGAGTTTGTTTCTGGGAGGACTATTTTGGAGGAATTGTTGAATGCGGATACGGAGAGAGTGAGGATTATTCGTGAAGCGGAAGGTATATATATGCGCTTCCACAATTTTATTTTTCATATTTACTGATATCATCCTAGCTTTACAAAATGCTTCGAAGGCATCTTCAGATGCTTCCATGAACATTACGATTCACAATATACTCATTTCGCGGTTACAATCCACTCTCACGTCAACTGAAAAACAAGCCATTAAACAATCCGGTCAGCGAGGTCATGCATCTCGTCAAAAAGCCCTCTCCCTCTCCTCCGAACTTACTACTCTCAAAAATCAAAATCCTCAAACTTATATAACGCCTAAAATGGTTAACGACGTCATGAACGAAATTTTTGGTGCTTATGAGGCTTTGGATTTGGATGGGGATGAAGGGAGAGCGAAGGGGATTTTGAAGGGGTTGGGATTTAGGGATGAGGATTTGGGGAAGGAGGGGAGGAATGTTGGGCTTATTGGGGGGTTGAGTGGTGGATGGAGGATGAGAGTTATGTTGGGGAAAGCGTTGTTTGTGAATCCGGAAGTGTTGTTGTTGGATGAACCGAGTAAGTGGAATTTTTGTGGTTATGTGGCAGTGGATGCTGAATTGCGTTAGCGAATCATTTGGATTTGCCGGCGATTTTGTGGTTGCAGGATTATTTGGTTAATGGGACGGAGGGGAAGACGGTTGTGGTTGTTTCTCATGATAGGAACTTTTTGGATGCTGTTACGGATGAGACGATTATATTCAAGGATAAACAGTTGAAGTATCATCCGGGGAATTATGATGATTGGGAGACGAATACCGAGGAGCAACGACGTCGGAAGACGAGGATGAAAGAGGTGTGTACATTTTTTTTTCAGAGGATAGATGATAACCAGGATGCGACAGCTCGAGATGAAGCGGAAGAAACAAATCATGACGAGTATTCAGAAGAACGTGTCACGAGCCAAGTCGACTGGAGATGATAAACGTTTAGGCATGGTCGCTTCGCGAAAGAAGGCAAGTGACGACCACAACCTCGCGGCAAAAAAAGACATACTCACGCATTGACAGAAATTGGACCGGATGGGAATGGAGAGACTAGAAGACGGAAAAAGATTCCAGATGAGTAAACACGGGTATTACCGCGAGGAGATCGTAATAGAGCAAGGGTTCAAGACGGTTCCGATCCTTCTCCCACCGCCGGAACCCTTTAATTTTCCGGGGAAGACGTTTCTTCAATTATCCGAGGTTTCGTTCCGATATGGGAAAACACCGGCATCACCGATCGTGATCAACAAAGTATCCCTTGACGTAGGGCCACAAATGCGTATAGGGTTGCTTGGACCCAACGGGTGTGGAAAATCGACCCTAATGAATTTGCTCGCCGGAGAATTAAAACCTACCACGGGAGAAGTAAAGAAACACCACCGACTTCGCATCGGGTACTTCTCGCAGCACACGGTTGACCAACTGGAACTATCACTAACACCACTTGAACAATTGGTCAAAACATATGCTGACGTGGTGTTGACGGAAAACGAAGCGAGATCTCATTTTGGGTCGTGTGGGATTGGCGGAGAAGCGGTCGCTCGGCCAATCAGGACGCTCAGCGGTGGACAGCGCAATCGGGTGGCGCTCGCCCTGATCACGTTCCACCGTCCCCACGTGCTCCTGCTCGACGAGATCACGAACCATCTCGACATGGGCGCGGTCGAGTCCCTTGTCGAGGCACTCTGTGGGTTCGAGGGTGCACTCGTGGTGGTCAGCCACGACATCTGGTTCCTGAAGCAGGTCGTCGAGGGCGACGACGAGGACGAGGATGAGGACGGGGAGTCGGCGCTGTATATGGTGACTAAGCAGGGACAGCTGAAGCAGTGGGACGCTGGCCTCGACGCGTACGTCGAGCGGGTGCAGCGCCAGATTAAGCGTAGAGTCTAAGAATAGATTGTGGTCTGTGCGTGGGAATAGATAGCTGTTGATTCAGGATTTCGAGTGACAGCCTGACTGCGTCACCCGTTACTCCACCGAAAATCAGCGCACTGACCACCGCGGACCGACCACAGCAATGAGCTCATCGTCGACCACGACGACCACGACACCGGGCTCACCACACGATAATTGCAAGGGAAAACATACAACCAGTTCCTGGCCACATCTGCCAGAAGAACTCGTCCGGTGAGCAGCCCAACTCCCGCCCCACACAGCCTATATGCGCCACACGCGCGTTGCGCTCCCGTGCTGACCCGCAGCACCAGACATATTGCGACGTTTTATCTATGGGACAGAGCGACTACGACGTATACGCCATCAACCTGGGATGTGCGCGAACTTTGGCACCACCGGATGGTGTTCACCGTCATACGCGACGCCTTCGACCTCGAAAGGAACCTTATGGCCGTGTGCCCTGAGTGGGACCTTGCTTGTATGTCTGCCCTTCACGTTCGTGATCAGGAAATGATATTGTTACTTCAGTGGAAACACATCTCTTTTGGCAGCAGGCTGTCACCCTCGTCGACCCTACAGATTTTCTCGGTCAATTCGCCATAATCACACCGCACCCTGACCTCGCCAAAGTTTCCCCGGTCCCCCTCCGACCATACCGAATCACCCCGTACCGCCATTTTCGCCACATAATCGGCCTCAGCTGCCTCGTCTGCCGCGTGAATTTCCCTACCACAACTCGTGGTCTCGCTTGTGCTAAGCGGACCGCTGGCACCTATATCCTCGGATATGTCCCTATCTGCAGAGATCACGACCACCGTCGGCTTGCATTTTGCGGCCTATGTCTCCGTGAATCCCCAACGCACGAAATGGCTTCAGCAAATGTCTACGCCTCGAATGATCTACAAGTCGGTGTTTCCAAGAACGATGACAAGGAGATGTGGCCAGGTGTTGATGCGACGTGTCGTAACTGTCGCCATGAGTGGCTGTGGAAGAAGGCGAGTCTAAATTCGAGAGATCAAGAAGCCATCGGGGGTATTGATTTGTCGAGTGATGACTGGGAAACACGACAAACGGTCGAAGGTTTTGTAGAAATGGCTGAAGGAACCATCAATGCCGTCATCAATTTGGCCCGCGAGAAATATTGGTTACGCAAGTTTACTCGGCTAGATGACATGATGCAACAGGCACTCGCTGCTGCTAAATTCAATGGGTATCCCTCCCGCAGTTCGAGTGTACGCGATGATGCTGAATACGGTAACTGGGAAGAATCGTTGGCTGAGGAAGATGACGAGGAGGAAGAAGATACGGAATTGATGCAGTTGGAAGAACGTGGTGTGAAAGATCTCGCCCTGGGAGATTGGGCCCGGACAAGAATTCTAGATGGCTATTGGATAAGTCCGGCGGACATCTGGTTCAGAAACATCGTTCCCGGAAAGGCTTTTGACATGCCTGCCGAACATCCGTGCCCCTGGACGGTAGAAGATCGAACTAATCTCCCGCATCCTTCTCCTACTGTTGTCAAGGCCGAGGTACCGCCGTCTTGGGATCTTTGCCATCAAGCCTGCTTTGCCTTTGGTCAACAGCTACGACTCATCTTGTTACCGGCCATGAAAAACATTGTTCGGCGCATTGCAATGGAGTGTGCGATGGCCGATGGGAAGGATGAACCCACGCTAAAGGCGTCCAGATTGTCGCTAGAAGAAGTGGCGAGAGTCCTGAGAGAGGAAGAAGGAGTTTGGTTTGATGGATACGATTGGGTGGAACGTAGAAGAAATGACGAAGAGGCCCGACGATCAAGTGAGGGGGAGGCAATATCTCGAGAAGATGATGCCAGAAGTACGCGGAGTACGACGAGTAGTACAAACAGCAGTGGAAGCGAAAGTGTAGGTTCCACAACCACAAGTCCTGTCCTGTCAACGACGACCTTGCAGACCACACCCTCACCGCCTCCTCCTGGCGATGTGGGTGAAAAGAAGAATGTGTCATCACCGGAGCATCTTAATCACCAGACAACGTCCACAGTGACGGATTGGGATACTCTTAATGTGGCGGAGAAGGTTATCATTCCTGTGGACCCGGTTTTGAACCCTCCCCGGATCTTGAGGTCGATCCCACACATCCCGCGATCTCTCGCCCATCTACCTCAGTATAGTATTGAGGCATTTAAAAATGTAAACCCCTTTCCCCTTTATTGTTATCACCGAAATTATGTTGAAATTCTTTTAATAGATTTGGAGAGAAGCTTGTGCGCCATTGTATCATTGTCGATGTCGGATATGCGAACGAGCTGTGGCTGCTGCAAATGCATTGAATGATGTAAGTGATACTTCGTAACAACTCGGTACGATAATGTTCCAACAATCGACAGCAGCAAGGTCAGCCTTTATCACCAATCACCGCTCAAAAACAACAACTTCAAGAACAGCAGCCACTGCGACGGCGTCCGGATGAATCTCCATTACAAATTCAATTACAGGAAGTTTCCGACCTAGAATATTCTGGTGAGGAAGAGGAAGAAGAGTATGAATTTGATGAAGATGAAGAAGTGGATGTGGTTGATGTGGAAGAAGATGGAGGGGGGAGAGATGTAGAGGAGGAGGAGGAGGAAGAGAGCGAGAACATGACTGTGAGGATTCCACCTTCGATTTTGGCAACTCGAAGAAAAAGGTCGGTTGATGAGATTGAGGATAGGGAAGAGAGAGGGCGTTCGGGATCGCCAACAAAAAGACAAAAGAAGGAGAAAATGAAGGGGGGTAACAGGACTGCTGCCACCACGATAGCCGCACCACGGATACAAGGGAAAAGGAGTAGTGAAGAATTAGAAGAGGATGAAAGTGGTCAGGATCGGGTAGATGGACGAAGAAGATATGGTGGTGTGATGAAGAAAACGAAAAGGGCGAGGATAGACGATGACGAGGAAGAGGAAGAAGTTCGTGTGGGATCGTTATCGAAAGCTACTTGGAGATCATCGCGGTCAGGAGATTCGGAAAGTTTGATCTCATCGTCGGAATCGGTTTCAAGATCGAGGTCATTATCTCCGCCGGCTTCGAGGCACCATAGTAGCAATCATCGTCACCCTCCCCGCCGTCATCATCTACCTGTGGAAGAGGAAGAAGCTGGTAGTGAATTGACGAGTGAAATTGGGACTGGTAGAAAAGAAGAGGAGGAAGAGGAAATTGACAGTGATGACTATGCTGCTTGGTATAATGCTGCCAAACTTCGTGAGATGATCGCGACGAGCACGGCGAGTACTGGATCTGGGAGTGAAGGAGAGGGAGAGGAAGCTGATGATGGTAGTACGGCGAGAGTCACGAGTGAAGATGATCGAGGGACATGACGCATGTGCTTAACCTTCCTTTCATTAAGACTCGCCTTTCTATCTTGGCTTTGTTGTCATTGCTTTGACCGACACATATGTCTTTCTATGCTTCCTCTTTCCTTGCTTGTCATCTTATGTTAAGATATATTTTCATCCACAGCGCGCTTCTTGAATCTCACCTTTTTCATTAACCTTTATCAAGTGATCTTCATACCCTCTACCCTTCCTCATGTCGTTCTCGAGGCTGATATGGATCAGAACATTTCCTTGTTTGTACTATCTTCCTTTGGTGGTCGCCGTTGATGTTTGTGTGTAATGGTTAGGCGTTTAGTCTGTCTTTTATCCTCGCTTCCCCTCTATTCCCATTTGTTTCATTTGTGTTTCAATTTTCAGTTGTATTTGTAGCTCTAGTTGTTGTGTTTATGTGTTTTTTTTCTCTGTTTCGACTCATATATAATTTAGCGCCTTTGTGTAATTTAACGTTTTTTCTTTTCTCTCTCTCTCTTTGTTTGTTAGACTATCTGAGTTCGTTCGTCTTTCTCGGTTCTTTAGTTATATGGTGCGAAATTTGTTGGTTCTGTTGAGGCTGCGGCCAGTGCTGGGGTTGTAAGTGCAGCTACCCTCGAGATGGTTTTCCTGAGTACTACGGTAATTCCTTTTTGCTGCGTGGCATACGGTTTGTGGAAGAGGATATCATCGGATATCAGTGAGGAGGTAATTAGTATTGCAAGTACATCTGAGCGTAGTTTGGGCGTGTTGTTTCGTTTTCCAATTCAACGTCTGACCATATCGACCATAATAGTCTTTCACCACTGCCGCGACAATCTGCCCTCGCTGGTTCATGCCCTTTCGATAGAGGTCTTGTCAAACATATTTCAGCACGTCTATTCGAGAACAGATTTCTAGGCTGATCCAGCTTTTGACATCCCTATCGCATATACCTTTGTCATGCCTTGGTTCTGAGCTCTGCCTCAACTCATTTCCGCCAGGTTTCCTTTGGCACACTAGAGTTGTGGAGTTCTTCGCCGTTGTACCATCCTTGCATCCTACGTCGGGATTTCACGTCCGGGAGACACTCAAGTCAACTTGGCCTCCAACCATCGCTATTGAAATTCACCTGGTCTGATATCACGCGAAAACTCAAGTCTTTTGAGTTTGTCTCACTTGGAAAGTGCTGTGGATCTCTGGATGTGGATGACGAAATTCTAAAGCTTGTTCTTTCCCGTACTCAAATGCGACATTTGGAAGAGCCCGGTGAAGGATATTTTGCTTTCGATACGAGGACACTCAAATCTAGTACGACGCGCTTCCCCGACTCTTGCGAAGCTAGAGGAGGGTTGTGTTGGATGTAAACGACAACTGTCTGCGCGTGAGATGATGTACCGTGTTTGGGCGCCACATCAGCAAAACCTCGAGGGATCAGGGAGTGATGGACAAGGCTTGAGATAAGGCCCTTCCCGCATCGCGCACTAACTTTCTGCCAACTTCGAGAACCCTATACAAATTTAGTTGATGCATACCTGGGGGTCAGAACACTACTCACCCTGGAGCATTTCGAAGGTTTAGCCATGTCTGTCAATATACTAATGAGAAGGCAAGACAAGTACGCACCATCCATTGCCATGATTGGGTGTGGGGCGCCAGGGTAGATTACAGTCTCAACTTCCACTCCGGCCATTCTTAGTTTCTCTCCGTATGCAAACCCTTCATTTTTAAGGATATCCATCTCACACACTGCAATGAATGCCTTCGGTGTCTGTCCCAGGAGCTCAACAGGGGCAAACGTTGGTGAGGCATCCCATTTCGTCCAATCTTCTTTGTTTGGCAGGTAATTGTTCTTGAACCAGTTCATCCTGGCGGGGGTTAGCCACGGAGTATGCTGGTTCTCTGCCCAAAGGTCATCAACAGATGCTGTGTTATCAGCGACTGGAACAATCAATAATTGCGACACCAAAGGAACATTTCGCTCAGCGGCTTTAAGGCTGAGGATGGCCGCTATATTTCCGCCGCTGTCGGTCGATTATAAGCGAAACGAAAGAGATACAGAACGAGTAATTTAACCTTGAAGAGCCGCCCACAGAAATACGGGAGGGATTGATGTTAATTTCGGTAGGTCCCTTGGACAAGACCCAGTCTAAAGCTTCAATTGCGTCTTCGACAGCAGCAGGATATTTGTTTTCTGGTGCAAGGCGGTAGTCTACGGAGACCGCAACGCAATTCGCCGCTAGAGTAAAATATCAGGGACGAAGTGGAGGACGGACAAGGTACGGCTTGACCTACCGTTAACCATCTGAGTCGCGAACGAGGTATCAGAAGATATATTTCCGAGAGTCCAACCTCCTATATAGAATATCAGTTGACGTTAAGGACTCATGAGATCACTGATACAGACCGCCGTGGAACCAAATGAGTACGGGCCATCCTCCGGCAGGACGTTCGCCTTTTGGAGTGAACACACGAATTCTTGCTTCGGAAAGATCGTAATCTTTGATACTAGCAACTTCCAAAGGTTCTGAAGTTCCAGGTACGCTAGGTCCTTCGCGGATTTTGGGATCCCACGGCAAAGTTTCGGCTGGAACGACATGATCTTTGATGTAAGCGTTATGAAAGGCCACGTATTCCGGATCGAGCTTATCGACAACTGAAGGATGTATCGACATATCGAGTTTTTGACAAAAGCCAGAATCTAATCTCTTGTAACGCCCACGATCATGATCATATATAGACTTCTATACCCACCGGCCCGCCATCGTCACGAATTGGGTCGGAGTTACAATACTTCATGATCAGAATTCTAATATCCAGGCGAGAGAGTGGCTTGAGTCACGGAATCGTGAAAGTAGATGACTGTGTGCCCGCCGAGTGCACCTGTGCTTGCCGACGGTCGACACGCGCGCCATCAGCGTGTGAAATGCACGGTCAACGCGTCGTACTCGATCATCTATCAAACCTCTCACTCTCCGTCATTCTCCTGGATGGTCAATAGTCGCTTTGACACGAGACAGAAAAACCCGGCTACCGTGCCAGGGATATCTTCACCAATGGGCGGCAGACGTATTGAGGCGCTGAATTTGTTTCAGTGTCACAATATGTTACGACCATCATCATACGTATGTCCAGCACATCGGAGTACGAGAAATACTTGTCAAATCGTTCGGCTATCATCCCCTGAACTCGAAAACTTGGAATGGTAGGCATCTGGCAAAGATACAGCGCCTTCGTTAATCATCTGAACCACTCGCGCCTTCATTATTCATCATTGAAAGAGGAAGCCGAGTGCGAAATCACCAAACTTCCACTTTAACAACGTTTCAAGTCCGTCATCCTAGGTGTCCAGAGCAGTATCGACCTCGCTGGCTTGTGTACTTTGGAGGGTTATATATCCTACTATCTCCACATCGAGTTTAGTTCCAGGTCGGCTTAAAGTTGAAGATTGGTCGCCTGAGTTACGAGAAGAGTTGATGAGGTCGACTGTAGGTATTTGTCAGATGGAGGTGACATCGGGGCAACCAAAAGATACAGCAGCAGTAGGTAGGATACAATGTTGGCATCATTGTCAGATCGTTGTACTGATCCGGTCGGCGAGTGATCCGGAGTCCATTTTATTCATTGACCGGGTTAAGGGCGCGACAAGTTACCCGGCGCTGGTAACGTGGCTTGGCTTGTGATGAGAAGTCATTTGTTAATCTCGTCCATCACGGACTGTCAGATGAAACTGAGTATAACTTCGACTTGGCAGTAACTGCGCAGCGTGGACATTGGACAGGGACAGACATAGGAATCCTGTTCTTATAACTCTTCCACCACGCCTAAAATTTCGTCCCTGTCCATGATCTTCCACTTCGCCCCCCTTCTCCTCCTCTTTTCCTGCACTTCCGTCCAAGCCGAGGGAATACATGTGAATCTCGCAAGAAGAGCGCCAGTCCGGCACGACACCGCATATTTCCACGGCCTCGCGGAGGGCATCCGCGCCAAGTATGGCTTTGCTACTGCCGCCGACCACGCCCGAAGAGATAATTCCAAGCGTGCAAGCACCAGTGCCATTCCCCTCATCAATCTGGTTGGTTTCCTGTGCAATTCAGTTACAATCACGCCTCATCTCTCTGTAGAACGCGGATGCTATCTACCTCGGAAATGTTGACGTTGGCACCCCGTGAGTTTCGTGGCTCGCGCTGCAAAAATTCTGCCGCAACTTCCATGTTGTTCGCCTTTGCTTTCAAAGCGTTCCATCGCTCGAATGAATCACGAAATGTCTTTCCACCGGCTACATGCCTTTTAAATGCTGCGTGTCTAATCTATGATGCAGAAAACAGAGTTTCCAAGTCGTCTTAGACACTGGATCGTCTGACTTTTGGGTCGGTGCTACCCCTTGTACTTCCGGATGTTCTATTGGAGCAAGCCTTTACGATGCCTCTGAATCTTCGACGCATTCTGACTCTGGAGCGCGAGCAACAATCCGATATGGCAAAGGCGAGGTTACCGGAGACGTTGCCCAGGATACGGTGTCACTGGGAGGTTTTACCGTCCAGAATCAGACTTTCAGTGGGTCTATATAGCAATTTGCCTGATTTCCGAGACAGTGCTCATGCATGTCCTCTAGTTAAAGGTGATCGGGTAACAGAAAACCTCGTCAATGACGACTCGTCGGGTATTATGGGCCTTGCGTTTGAGCGTCTCGCAGGCACAGAGTCTACGCCTTTTTGGCAGGCCCTGGCTGAAGGCGGCGAACTTACCAGCAAGGAAATGTCTTTCTGGCTGGCCAGATCCGGCATTGACCAAACGAGTCAAACCGATGTCAGGTTTGGAGGAGTTTTCACCCTTGGCGGAACCAATTCTAGTTTGTTTAGCGGTGATATCGAGTTTCTTGACTTGGTTGGCGAACCAGCTTTCTGGACTCTGGATTTGAAGGGTAAGCCAACGATGTATGACATATATCTGGTACTTGCGTTTCTCACATAGCTTTAGAGGTCTCCGTTCAGGATCAAAACATCGAACTGACGGAATCCGGTTCGCTTTCTGCCATCGACACAGGCACGTCTCTTATTGGCGGTTTAAGCGCCGATGTGGCTAGGATCTGGAATGCTGTTCCTGGCGCTTTGGAAGTGGGACTACAAGCGCCTGGCTTTTATGTTTACCGTAAGTTTTTCCCCCAGGAGAACTTGTTTCGGATACCTCATACAAGCCTTGTTATATAGCATGCGACACCGAGCTACAAGTTTCACTATCGTTTGGTGGAAAGTCATGGAATATCGACCCGGAAGATATGAACCTTGGCGCTGCCGACTTGGCAGGCGAACTTTGCCTTGGGGGAATCTTTGATCTCACGGCCGGCAGTAATGTTGGTCCAGGGGCTGGCAACCCGGGTTGGGTAATCGGTGATGTCTTCCTGGTGCGTCTTACATTGGCATCAGAACAACAACGTCGCTCACGAAATTGACCTCTTTCTGATTCCGACTGATGGTTATCTATACCTGTTGCTTGGCACTTCCAGAAAAATGTCTACTCCGTCTTCCGTGCAGAACCACCTTCCATAGGATTCGCACAATTGTCCTCGACGGCCGGAGGATCAGGTACTGCTCCTCCGTCCTCAACCCCGGGAAATACACTCACGAATTCCCTTCCAACAAACCCTTCTTCCACATCTCCTTTCGATCCTACCGAAACAGCTCCTTCCGGTGATTCAAGAAATACTGGTAATGGTGTGTAATAACTGTTGTTCTTTGGATGTCTGATGCTGATAGCAGAAATAGACACTAGTAGTGCTTCCTTTTCAGGTCCCGGAAAGATGCTGATCATTGTGATATCGGTATTATCCGCCGGACTGCTATCCGCCGCCATTTGAGAACTTTTTATGAGATTATCTTTCTTTTAAAGTCATTAACGTCCTACCTTTGAATGCTACAAATATGGACCAATTTATTTAGTTCTAGCATCGTGCCTTTCGCAGATGTAAATAATGTATCACCCCAAAAGAAAGTTGTATTGCGTACAAGCCGGCTCTTCAGGCCCGATATCAATCCAATGCCGGGTACTGCTTTGGGACCCCTCGACCGATTTGCCCCTTTGATGCCCTTCACTAGATAAGCCGACGTTCGTACGAAATTTGCTTTTTTTCCCCCGCTCATTGAAGTTGTAGCCTACTCGCAAAGTCAGCTGCAATCTGCCGATCGATGACAAGATTATTCGACAACTCCATACTATGTACTATATGAAGGCCTGTTAACCATCATGCATCATGGCATGTGAGGCTGACAAGACTTGGAACAAAGATAACAACCGCCAAGAGTCGAGATGATGCCTGGCAGTAGCCTGTCAATAACCATGCTATACGGACTTTGTATTCATTCTTAAATGTTGAAAACGCTGATGCGTGTCGGCTACAGCATCCGTGCTGCTTGTCGGACGATCCCCCCTCGAGACGTCTGTTGTATGGGGTGCCCGCCATACTCCTCCCTTTCCTGTTTCCGCTCTTTCCGAGTTCGATACCACCGTAGTCAAACCACCAACCGCAAAAACCGATGATTGATTGGGGTTGTATGTTGCTCTGCTTCGAATTTCGGCTCACCTCGCGGAGTTTTGTACTAAGGCTTTATCTCACTAGGATGAGCAGAAAGAAGTCAGACAGTATTCCAAAATATGGAAGTACGATCGGAGTGGTCTTCCATGCCAAGATTCTGACCTACACGCTGGTACCGGCTCCTAAGACTGTGCTGCCTGACAGCACCGGAATGTTGCGACGTCGTGGCGGACAGCGTGAAAATGATCACCACCGAGCTGGGATGTAGATTTACCTCATAAGTCATCCGACTCTTCATCATAGTACGATCGAAGACAGCCGCCCACCTTCTCTCTATGCAATCATTATCGATTCCCTGATCCAATGATTGAATATTATTGAATACAATGATTATTGTTGAGACTCACGTTTCAGTAACATCATGGAAGAAGTAAGAACCACAGCCTTGCCACAGCCTGTCTTTTCGATCAATGCTACTAACTATCAATCAATCAAAAAAGAAAAAGTGAGGGCAAGTCGTGCTGCCGCCTCGGCTTTTATATTAGTGTCAATCATCAACGTTTAAACGTTCAATGACGGTCCACTGGCAACTGCGAGGTCCCGGGTTTCCTATCTTTGCCGAGCTAGTTTAGGCACGAATGTATGTGAACTATGGAGCCATTTAAATGTATAAATTGATCGCGGAAAAGTGAAACCTATTAAAATAGTGAAGATGGCTGAGAAGTGAGTGCGGAGTAAGAGATGGGCGAAAGCCCTCAGAAAAGGACTTGCCTGGTCCGCTTGAGCGACGACGTCGAGGCTAGGCTGCGAGGGGCTAGCGGGCCCATTCGTGGCACTGTGATGCACGAGACTGTGCCGCCGATGGAAACGAACATTTGTGAGTGAGATTGAATGGAAGGGAGTGGTTGGGCGGGTTAAGAGGTGTCACCTCCGTGACTGTGACGACGCTCACCGCCGCTTTGCCGTTGAATTCGCGAGCTCATTTTGCTCAGTGCAGACCTTCACACTTTCCTCAAGCCAATAATCCATACGGCGCTCACGGCTCAATTGATCGTATCAGACATTCTTGAAGTCAGATGGTACGGCGGCTTTGTAGCCAATGCGATGCTGACTTGACACTGAACCAACGCCTGAAATCTTCGTGTGCACAGGTCCATCCATGATATATATATCATGGAAGACGAGATCATACAGTAGTACGAATATATTTTTCGGGTTTCACTAGAGGCTATTATCAATACACAGCAAGCGAACTTTTTTGACTGGCCTTTTAACTGAAGAACTTTACGCAGCCGTCATTCCCGCTGTCATTCTGTTACCTCCTGAGTGCCCACTGCCAAGTCCTGAAGGAAAATTCAGCATGGCCGATGCCTCCAACTTGTTAATAGCCAAAGCGGCAGATGGACTTCAGACGTCTAGGATCATTAATGTATGTTTCACTCTTCACTGCTCCATTGGCATCTTTCAATACAATTCTCAACGCTTCTAGTATGCTCTGAGTAGGTCACAATGTGCCGCGATGTTAGAGGCCACAAGTTGACGTATATCCGAATGCCAGTGGCCAGCGTTGTGATCGTAGTAAGTCATTCATTGGAGTGGCCAACTATGGCTCAGTGTCTTCCGCCAGTATTATGACTGGCTTTTGACTTTCGACTCCGAAGTCAAGCTGATATGGAATGCGAAAGGAGTAAAAATAAAACTTCTGTATCTACCAGCACGTTACCTGCCGCTTGCACACTCTCTCCCGTATTTATATTGTAAGTCCGGTTCCATATAAAGGTTTAGGAGACTTTACAATGCACTATTCTAGATCGCTTTGGCAGTCCTACTGCCTCGGAATGTACAGCGATGTACCAAGCTATAGGCAGTGAGTCAGTCGTTACAGATTCATCCGGACCATTTATATCAGATGCTAGCGATGTTTGTGGTTGGCGTCATTTGTGCTGCATGTAAGTGCGAGACTTTTTGGATATATAGTGATATTGATAATCGTCAGTGGTTGTAACACTTCGAACCTGGGCTGTCTGGGGCATGATGAGACCCATGACTTACCTTTTATTCGGATCGTATACTGTGGCTTCAGTTTTGATCTTGGTTTTTTACATTGTCTCCTTGAAATATACCAGCCGTAAGTCTTCTCGGCCGCATTCACGAAAGGTCTGAATCGCAGAACGTTTTTCTTTCTTTCTTTTTCTTTTTCTATTGTAGACTCTGTTATAAGCTGGCTTCCACTAGGTTGCATCGGAGAATATCAAAGTTATTACCTACCCGCCGCATTTGTAGTTGACGCTACTTACGAGACTGGTTAGTATATATCTCTCGTCACAACGCGCAACTCACATCAGTAAAATAGTCATTCTTTTGTTTATGCTTATTCGGGGGGCATCATTGTGTGAGTATTTCCTTCAACAGACATAACAGTTGGAATAGTCATCCCCGAGAATAATGTTTCAATACAGATCGGTGGGGCAAACACTCACGTCTCTTCCAAACAATCTATAGCGATGGTCAGTACCTTGGCACCAATGGTTTCTCAATATTCTAAGACGACTTTATCAAGGAATATCGTTTTATGTATATATAACCGGTAACGCAATTTACATTATCTATGTAAACCAAGGCATTCTGACTTTCCAAATTTCGTAGCTGTCTCTGCTGCAAACGTCGCGTTGTTGTTTAACCAGGTAACTATGAAAATAGCATTCAACTTTTCTTGATTCGCCACTTATACACATCTTCTTGTAGGGTGACTCTGGGTTATATATGTTGTCGTAAGTTAGATGCTACAAAGCATTCCCAGTATTAAATATACTCTAACCATACCACTTAAGGATCCAGGCAGCCATTCGTTCCATCTCGGCCTGTCGAATAATACTACACGTACGAATCCAACTAAATGAACTCCAGGTGACAGCATTGCCAAAAACCAGAAGTGGACCTACTGGTCATTTTGAGAGAGGTGTGCGTCAGGACGTGTAGAGATGATGGTCAGTATTCAAATATTCATTCACCTAACAGTCTTGGTCAATGCTGATCAAGATTTCAAGGCCCACTTTTCGCCCACTTTTCACGCGCTTTCCCCCACGCTTTCCTTTCTCAACGCCGTACATATCGCCAAAGTTCTCCCCGGCCCTAGGGCTGGATGACGCGTATAGAGTAATATTGGGGCCCTACTCCCACCTTGCAAATAATTGTTAATTGTAGCGAGCATGTTTATTTGTATTCTTCATTGCACCATGCGGCGGCGTCACTGGGCTCTTTGAGCGTCACGTAACGATTCAGCTTCAAAAAGAAAAAAACTTTGTCCTTTTATTGGTCGAATCCCCCGCACGAGTTCCTGGTATGGCTCCTTTGTTAAAACCAATGCGTATTAACACTTGTTTCAGGAACACAGCATGAGTCCGGGACCATTGAATCCCAATACAAGGAGAAAATTTTTATTCTTCTACTTCGGGAGTTCTATCCTTCGATATTGATAGCTCGTATACTGGAACCGAGGCCCCGTTGAACATCGCCCGTCCGCGGACGAGGATTAATTCCCATTATATTGACGGCGGCCGAGTCCGCGCTAGAAGGACGGAGCATGGCTGGGAGTGAAGGCCTAATTGAGCCGCCTGGACCGCCGGCATATCAAAGTCCTTGTTCTATTAATGATTCAGTCCCGGCCGCGATCAGGCGGACACAAGAATTCTGATAGAACTTGAATAGGGAATATGTTACAATAATACTTAGGTGGCGCACCGGCGCACCCACCATGGCGCTAATGACCACCTGACCACTCCTACACTCTGTACTAGCGACGAGTGTTGAACTAATTGATTCGTTGACATTTTTGTTACAATTCTGGTGCCTACAGATCCCCACCAAAATGATTAGATATCGAGGATTTTGGTTAGTTGGAATTTCAATATCGCAATGATGACGCATTATGCCACAGCGCTCTAGAAGTTCATGCTCTTCAAATTTAACTACCTTGGAGTGCTGACTTTACACTCCGATGATACGACGTTGATGATTCAAGTTGGTTTAGTCAATGACTAGTCTACAATGAAACAGCTTCAATCAATGATGAAATTTCTTAGAGCCATATATCCAAGTCCAATCAATCATCGAAGGCTACCAATTACCGTACCAATTGCTTGATTCTGAAGGGTTTTCCCCTCATATTCTCAACGTTACCTATGATTCGATCCGAAGGAAACGTTTTCTTACGAAAACTTGATTCGGAGTGCCAGTATTACCGAGACCAAAAATAAACTATCCACTAGCATTGATGGTAATGGTGCGAGCTTTCCTCGTACGAGACTGGCGTCTTGCTCTTTGAGTGGAGTTGTCCAGAAAAAGAACGAAGTTCTACTTTAATCATGAAACAGCCGTCTGTTATTACTTGAAACTTTGGTACTCCGCATGAGCACTATCTTAGTATAAAAGGACACCAAAGACGAAGCTGAAAATCCATCTGCCAACCAACTCAAAACCAAAGTTCTTCATAACAGTTCACAAACTCACAGATCCAAGAATGAAATTCTCTACTCTCGCCGCTATCCTCTCTACCACGGTCATTGGTGCTTGGGCCGAAACTCACACGGTTCACTTCAATAACAGATGTGGATTCGGAACGGTGAGAAGAAACCTCCCAATGACTAGATCCCAAGCTTACATTTAATTAATAAAATCACCAATTAGCCTATGCTCATTCAAGGTCCTAATGTCCTCTCTCGGGGCGGAGATTTTACCAGTAATGGACCGTTCAGAGCCGCCATTGCGTAAATTCCAATCGATTACATTCACTGGATCATCCGAGCACTCACGCATATACACTCTTTAGTTACTTGCAAAACGGAAATTGCGGTTTCAATGGTGACGGGTGCACTCTTGTCGAACTTACACTCGTCAACCCCACAAGCCCCGGAAGTGGTTCAAGTGCCGATATTTCTTTGATTCCTCCGTAAGTTTATTTATGGCGCTACACTTTTTTTCTGACAATGCTCTTCATTAGTCTCAAGTTCTCACAAGCGGCGTCATTCAAGTAAGAGTTTTCATTTCTTGTGCGTCAAGTAAAAAAACGATGCTGATATATGATAGCTATAACAAATGTGGCAATATCGGTGCTAGTTGTAAGTTCATTCGTCGCCACTTTCGAATCCGATACACCTAACCAAATTTTACAAAATATAAGGCCCTGATGCAAACTGTCCAAAAGCGTTCCGCAAACCTGACGATAATTTCGCCCAAGTCGCCTGTCAAGAGAACGACGTAAGTAGTCTACACGATATCTTTGGTCAAAAGAAGATAATGAAACTCTTTTATCTAGGCTGGCCTCACCATCACGTTCTGCTAGACATTCATACGAAGCCTTCCTTTCCAGAAACCAGATATAGACGACGAAGCGAGAAGGGAAGTAGAATCAGAGTATCAGATGTTCTGCTCGCGAGACTCCTTAGTATAAATATGCAATTGTTGATTTCAGTGAATATCTATTATGTGTGGGGGTAATGCCCCGTATATAAAAACATACGTATCAATTCAGTTGAACGATGTGTTGAACAACGATCAGGATACAGAGAAAAACGCGAGCCATCAGACATTACAGAGCAAGAACAAGATAAGAGACATTTAGAAACTTCATTTAGCCCATCGTTTCAGGCGAAGTTGCAAAAAAAAAAAACGGAGTCGTTTACCAAAGCCTAGTATCGAGCAAGAGGTCACTATTACCCTCCAAACCAACACAAGCCTTCAAGAAGCTCTCCAAAGCATTGCGTTGCCTGTTGAGACTGTTGACAACATCGGTACCTTGATAAACACGAGTAAGAAAAAACGTTTGCCATGATCGTTGTATAGAAAGGACATACCAGGCTTGACGAGAGGAGCCTTGAGCATGTAGGACAACAAGGAGAGGACGGAGTACAAGGGAGCAAAGTCCTCTTGTTGGTCAACCTTACGGTATTGAACACGAGTAAGGAGCTCGGTGAGAATGGTCAAATCCAAAATAAGAGGGGTGGCAAGGAGTGAATCCTATTCGACAACATTATTAGCCTTTAGGAATCCAATGAGGATCGATATCAACATACCTCGCACTCATTGAAGATATTGATGGTAGACCTACCACCGCAGAAGATCTCGGAGTAGTACTCATCAATAGCACGCTTGGAGTCACCGACAGCGGGGACGTATTTGATGACGACGATATGGTCAGGGTGTTCACCCTTTCCAATAGGAACGCCCTTGGGACCAACTTCAGGAGCCTTGAAAAGAAGACGGTTGGCATTGACCATGTCATCAACAACGCTACTCTTGCTAATTTCCTTGCTCTTGAATTGCCTCTCAGCGGACAAGTTACGACCATCGTTGTTGCCGAGATGGTTGTAAGAAGCGATGGAAAGAGGTTTGATACCGGCGTTGACGAGGAACTCGGCGAGAACAGACTTCAACTTGGTTTGACCAGACTTAAGGTCATCACCGCCAATGAAGGACTTGTGACGTTCAGCAAGCTCGATAGCTCCAGGAACAAAGGTGTTCTGTGGAGCACCGTTGACGAAGGGCTCGTTTTCAAGAATGGCAGCAACGGCGAACAAAGTAGACGGAGAAACCTCGGCATGAGAGTTCTTGATAGCGTTCAACAGGTTGTCAGCGGTGTCGTTAACACCTGGAATGATGTCACTGTATCGCTCAGTATTGGCGGTCCAGAAAATGATAACGCGATCAAGATCGTTGTCCCGTTTGAATTTACGGATATCGGCACGGATGTGCTCGAGATGAGCTTGTTTGTCGTTACCCGGGATAAGATTGTCAGCACGTGCTTCTTGGTTGGCGGCAATGTAATCGGGGTAGTAGATAGAAGGAAGAGGTTTGCCGAGCAGGGCCATGTGCGGGGCAACTTGACGTTGGAGATCATAATCTAAGACTTGCGCACGTTCCATGGCTTTGTTGAGAGTCGCACCCGAGATGTCCCAACCTCCAAGAACGAGGTCATTGGGGTGGACCATAGGAAGGACGTCAGAGATGGGTACATGGACTTCCTTGCCATTGTCCGACGTTCCAAGGCTGACCGTGGAGGCACGGAGAAGAGAACCTATGTAGTTGGGCTGCTCAAGGCCCTGCTTGGTGTGCCACGTGATGCCATGACGGTTCGCAAGAATGGTTGCACAAAGAGTGGTGCCATTATTGCCGCCAATACCAATCATCATAAGTCTATTAAAAGGAACACGACAATCAGCACGGCAAGTTAAAATAAAAAAACAATAGAATACGAACCCAGTCTTGCCAACATTCCTTTTGGTGCGGAACTGGTACTCCTCGGCCTTGGGCACGACAGTGATATGTCCGTCGGTAACGGAGACACTGGCGCCGCGGTTATAGAATTTGGAGGTGATGTGCTCGTCGTCATAGAGCGTGTTTTCGGACTGGACGTTGATGTAGTGAGGGCGACGGGCGGCGGTGGGATGAACGGGGAGAATGCCGTCGAGCGGAGTGTCGGGGGTGACAGATCCAGACGTGCCGTTAGAGTAAGACATGATTATGGTTGACTAGATGAACTTGAGTTCAATAATTGTATATACCGTCTGCGGTGGTATGTTTGCTGCCTCGGAACGCGTTGTGTGGAGAGCAAAGCTGGTTCGAGTACATGCACAAAATGCAAGACACTCAAAGACAAAGGTTGTGAATGTAGAGTAAGAGGGTAGAAGATGCGAAAGCGGCTTAAGCTGAGGGTGTAGAGTCAGACGCGGGGGGATTATATAGGCGAACACACGCGAAGATGACGGTAAGAATGAAGAGGCGAACAATAAATTTCGCAGGCGTGTTTCGGGAAATTTTCATGCAAATCAAATCATTCAGGAACATCAACCAATCAGTCTCATACATGTGGCCCCTATAAAGCCCTGATAAAACCGTACGTACCCTTTTAAAATCCCGGTAGCAGTACAAATGAAACGTGGTGCAGGGGGACCTGCGGATACGTACGAAAACCTACCTGTCATTCCCTCCCTGATGGGAAATTTCAGAAACTACTAAGAAACCACGCCACGATGCGATTCTGGGGTGCCAAAAATTCCCGTAAGTTTACCGACCTTTTTGTCGTTGTATGTTATTCGATTCTTCTTCGGCGAACAAAATTTCTTAGTCGCTTCCACCGAGTAACGTGTTCAAAAGAGTTCGACTTCTCAAAAGTTTGTATGACAGGGGGAATTTCTGAAAACAAAAGGCACAATTGATCCAAATCGTGTACAAATTCAATTACATTTATAGGTTCCATACCAAAAATATGAGCCTATCTCTTATCCTACTCCTAGTAGGCCTTCTCTACAAATACAAGCGTCCAAAAGTGCGAAACCGGTTCTAGTGGTGTACAAATGCACTATAACTTGAGGAACTTGGACGCCGCTTTAAACGAAACGCCGATACATATGATACTCTTAGGAGAAGCATCCACCCTTCAGTTGTTCCGTTACGAAGTGAGACATCCTAACAACTAACGTCAAAGTTTCAAATTTCAAATATTCTTATCATGAGAAAGAAACGAATCCGGTGAGAAAGTGGACATAAGTATACATACCGATTGCTGAAACCGACATAGCGAAGCTTAATTATCTCGTACTTCGTTCACTCCTTTGACGAATGCCAAGAGCCATTTGCGTGGGAGATAGACACTAGAAACCTGGCTTCAAAGTTCGAACCGCCTTCCAATTGTTCTGAACGGGATTATAGTACTAGATCTACACCCTAAAACCAATAAAACGTGCAGCTGAACATGCGAGCGCTGACGTACTGCCACATGCGTGCAATGTTTGTTTCAGAGTGCATTGACAAACAAACACCGACGAACACGCGACCGGTTTGTTTGTCCGTGCTGTCCACCGAATTTTGACATATGTTCGCCGTCGTCGCCCGCCCCGTCCAGCGACGCGCTCTCGCTCATTCAGCGCGATGGATGTCCCAGAAACCCCCCTCGTCACCGTCTGGCCCGACGTCCAGCTCAGAGCCCAAACCTAAGACACCCGAAACTTCATCCGAACCCACGACGTCACCACTACCAGACTCCTTGCCGAGTCTGGATTTTTCTCCTGAGGCAACGCCTAAACAGCAGACTCAGGAAAGGACTGGAGCGCGTTCATCTAAAGGAACAATGTCGGCAAGTGAGAAGAAGCGCCAGAATATGGGAAAATTGTCTTTTGGACTTTTGGGTCTTTCTCTCGGACTCGGGATTTTCTATATGGGTAGGGAATGGGAGGAAGATGAGTTGCAGGCGAAGAAGCTAGTGAGCAATCACTTCAACTCTTTTTATGGAAGTGCTTACAATATTTTCAGAAGTTGGAGCACGCTCCTCAAGGCCGGTGGAACAGAACCAAAGAGCGTGTGGGCAACCTCTTTGACGTACGTTTTATGCCTTGCAGTTGATTATAATCTTAACGTGTTTTTCGCAGGTTTTCAACAAACCGGCCTGGTCGGAACTGCTACCTCCACCATATCCACCTCCTCATCAAAAACCCTATACTCTCTTAATATCCATCGACGATCTTTTGGTGACCTCCACATGGGATGTATGTATTTTCGATTTCGTTAACTCTTTGGCCATTTACTCACTTTTTTTTTCCAGCGACAGCATGGCTGGCGAACAGCCAAACGTCCTGGCGTTGATTATTTCCTTGCTTATATCTCTCAATTCTATGAGGTTGTCATTTTCACGTCTCAAAATTACTATGTAAGTGTTTTCTACCACAATTGTGTTGTAAATTGGCTCAATTTTCTCCAGACAGCTCTTCCGATCCTCGACAAATTAGACAAATATAATTTCTTTATTGCCCACCGGCTATTCCGCGAGTCCACCCGCTCAATAAATGGCACTGTTGTCAAAGTTAGTAATGAGAATAAAATTCCGATCGAAGACGTTGAGCTCAGGTTTTTCTAGGACCTTTCGTATCTCAACCGTGATCTTTCAAAAGTAGTCGCACTGGATACTAGTGAATCTCATTATATGACTCATCCCGAAAACTCCATCATCCTTCCCAAATGGGATGGTGATCCCACTGATAGAGGACTAGTCGCACTGATTCCTTTCCTCGAATGTACGCATCTCTCGATTTTACCTTGAAACTCAAACTAACCATCTTCAATAGCTATCGCAATCTACAAACCAGCCGATGTTCGACCGATCCTCGATGCTTATCGCGGTAAAGATATCCCTGTTGAATATGGCAAAAAAGAAGCAGAGGCAAAGGCGCAACATATCGAGGAATGGAAGAAAAAGTCCCATCATGTCTCCAGCAGTAATTTCTCCAGTATCTTCGGTCTATCACAAAATGTACGTATTTCACTTGTCTCAAAAACCCGGCTGCGTCTGACTTGCAGCGCCTTTCCCTCTCTCTCTCTCTCTGATTTCCATCTAGCCGACTCCACGTGGTCAACCTCCACCAACGTATCTTGAACAAAAACGTATGGAAGCTCAAAGACTATACGTTGAAGAACAAAAATATATTGAAGGCAACCGCGAGACTTTGGATAAATTGGTGGAACAGGAGCAACAGGCTATGATGTCCCAAGGTCCTGCAAGTTTGTTCGAAATGCTTGTACCGAAGCCACCTCCAACGTCTTCCGAGAATCCAGAGGCTAAATTGGATGCGGAATCTCAGGATCCTGCTAAGAAGGCTTAAGAGGGAAGTCGTGGTGGATAGGGGCGGCGGCGGTTTTTTGGATAGTTTTGGGATATCGCTGTTGTGGCTGTCGATGGGGTGGGGGAAGGATTTTTTTTTTGAAAGTCGTACTCAGATATACATCTATATTAATTGTTTTTCTTACCCCACTCATTTTTTTCGTTCTTGATTCTTGGTTGTGTGCGATGAACGGTATGAATTGGATACATAAGGACTTCTCGTTTACTGTCTATGATGCTTCATATTCACATACGTATCGAACTAAGTCACGAATAATATATGTTTCCGGTGGTACTTTCTTCTATAACTCTGGTGCGATGGAAACGGGCCGACTTTGGACTCAAGAATTTGAGGAAGGCATACCTAGTCAAACGCTGAAGAAGTGGCGTTGCAGTCGATAGATAAAATGTAGAAATATGACGCGCAGAGGGCATTGGGTATGCAGCCTTGCCTATCAAGACCGCGTTCGAATGTATTCCTGGCGAAGAAAACAATTATCCAGCTCAGATATAAGATATATGTTTTATAGGATATTTTTCAGCCCTGGCGATCCCCAAAACTCGAGGGACACTCTGATGTTGTTGTCAGAACTAGAAATATCTTTGTACCTATTGAGTCAAGAGGTTGGTTTCTGAAAACCGATTTCTGAATGAGAGGAACGTACACTCTTTTAATTTCCTCTTCATACAATTTTAGTGCCAACTTCTTCGCAACGGTTCCTTTCAGAGTACGAGGCAAAGGTTTATCTTGACAGGTGAAAAGGATCATCTCGTTCAATATTCGGCTATACAGCGGTACAGCGCTGTTCACCCTCTCAACCAGTGCCCTACTCGTAAATGCTATTAAAAACGTTTTGAATGGTGATTCAGATACTGTGTCACTCACCATAGCAAATCACGGAATTTTTGCGCAGTCTCGGGAGATTCAAATTGTTGGTACGAGCATGGTTCGACCAGGATCCCAGCCCTGTCATGGCCTCGGCCGAAGACGACGACACCGTGGATGCTTTATGCCGTTAGAATTTGAGTTAGGACTACGTTATGTTCAGTACTCACAACGGACTATTGTTCATGATGGCTTCAATAGGTCCTGGGACAATGTTTGTTCCCATAGACAGTACCACCACGTCATCTAGCCGACCAATACTTGATACAAATTAGTTAGAAACTTCTATAGAAGATAAATTGCTAACATTTTCCAAAGCTTGTCGTTTGTAGGGTGCTTTATAAACAGGTCTGAAGTCGCGTAGCCCTTGCCGTCCGGCCGATTGATCACAGATGGTTGGTGAAGTCCATTTGACTAACGCGTGTGTCATGAATTATAACCCGATATGTTTGTTGATAGAAACGGACGAACTTACCATGATATGATATTCATATGTACCATTTTCCTGATCAATGAACTCATGAGAACCTGAATCGCAGAATTCATACCACTCCCAGTCTTTCTCTCTACCTCGTCGAGGAGAGAATTTCATCGGATTGCCAAATTCTGTTGCTCCATACATAGACTGTAAGTTAACTCCGGCTGCAACGAGAGCATCCCCTATTTCTGTCGATAATGGACCTCCAGCGAATGCCTAAATGCGATTCGATGAGCTCCTTGAACAAGGAGAGCGTCGACGAACGTACGATATGTCTGAATTTTGCCAATTCTTTAACATCCGACTTTGACCGCGCCCAAGCCTTGACGAAAATTGGGGCGGTAAGTATGCCAGCGCACCGAGTTCTTTTCGCATGTTCCAAGAAATTCTCGGGGGTGGGGACTATGGGTGAAGCGCTCAAGGACGATCCGGTTGGTGGGTAGAGACCCAAGGTAAAGCCATGGTAAATGCCGAATATAGTATTTCCGAGGAACGCGAGAGCATGCGCTGGCAGGAGAGCCATCGTAGCGTATCGGCGATGAGAAGGAACCTGAAAGTCTTCGACTGGTGGAAGAGCTACACAAGGGTGTTATTAGACTTGGGGAGGAAGATCTAACTAGCAATAGGCTTACTCAGTGTAGCCCAACTACAAGTAACTCGATTTGTGAGTGGAACGAGCTTGGATAAACCTGTACTTCCAGAAGAATGAAAGTAGAAAGCGATACTGTCAGGAGATGATTGCTGCGGTGGAACGGGATAAGAAGTGCTGCTTGTTGTGATTCCCCAATGATCTGGGTAGATATAGGACGGGGAGGGCATTTCCACGACGTTTAGCTCGTAATTCGGATGATGGGTCTCGAGTTCTTCCTTAATTGTGTCTAACAATTTCATAGGAAGCATCGCGGAAGTTACCATTAGATGATGGCACGATGCTTTTGTCAGTAAGTGAATGATAGCTTGAGGAGTGAGGCGCTGTGACATGGGAAATGGCTAGGGAGAATGTTGAGAGCATGCGACGAGGTTTGTATTATACAGTACTCTCACCACATAGCCAGACTTCATGATTCCAACGAACATGGCTTGATAAAGGAGGACATCGGTGACAAGCAGGAGTGCGACGACAGTACCGTCGGACTCGTTCCCGAGGCGTCCAGGTCGGACGAATTGTGCCACGCGGTCGCAGGCACGACCAAATGTCTCAAACGACACGCTGGTGGGTTCTGCAGTCGCTGAATCGACGCTAAAAACATAAAGCGGCTCCTGAGGATTGTTTTCTCGATGGAAGTCCAGGGCTTCAGAAATACTGGGACATTCGTCAAGCGGAGGGAGACGCATTTCTCTGCGATGAAGACTTTTTAAGCACAAACGAGCTGCTTAAATACCTGGCAAGCGCGAGAAAATGTGAGCTTGTGGCTTCCAGAGCGCACAGCTGTATTCCGGGTGACATCCACAGAACCTGAAAAGTCTGGCTCGTGGCTTAGTATTAAGTACGTACATTGTTATGAACCAATCTTATTTTCTTACATATATGACTCATCTACATCAGTAGAAATCCGCATCGTGAAACTATTTTGGTATTAATTCCTTATATTAAACCTTATTTCGTCTCGACTTGAGAATCCGTTTTTACGGATAACATACATAATTATATTGGCCGTCCTTGGTCACGGTGGCGGCTTTCAGAAAAGAAAATAACAAACAACAAACAAAATCGTCCCTATTCAACTCTTCACGGAAGTCGAGTCGCACAGACAATTCAGAGAGCATTGATTAAATCTGATTGGTTCACTTTCTTGCCAGACTACCTGCGCCATTACTTTATACCGAGCCTCCAACCATACAAATACTATATCTTAGCGCAACCCCAAGTAATTTCTATCTGACGGCTACCGACAATCGATCTCAACTCCTCTGTCAATGCAGGCGTCCAATCTTCATGATGGTGCAGATTGTTTGGTAGCTCGAAGTGCAGATGTAACGACTCGTCGGTCCACCACTTTCTCAATAAATTCAGAAGGATACAATGCTTCATTTCAGCACTGGCGTTAGAATGCAATATAACAAATCCGAGAGCTGGGAGATGAAGAGGCCTGGGATTGTTGCATTCGGCACCCAGCGGTGACAGTGCACAAATTCTGGAATGCGTGTTTATGGTGAGGGATGTAAGAGTTGCCGATACATTCCAGCAAAGTGAAACTTGAATGCCGAAAGAGCGGTGTTCGGTAGAGTGGTCAAGCTCCAGAGACTCAAGCGAGGGCAGTTGGAGGTGTTGGAGGGACAATTCGGTGGTAATAGCGTTCATAGCGCCGGCATCCAGTCGCTTAAGATGGTTGAGAATGAGAGGTTCGGTGAAAGGAGGGGCATCTAACCCCTTTATGGTATCTGCAGTGCACTCCACGAGATTGGGGCACTGGTAAAGAAGCGATACAAACGCCTTATGGGACACCTTGTAGATGTTTAAGTATCGCACGGATGGAGGAACGATAATTGGAACATTCAGCCAAGCGCCATCTATGTCGAGTCGGGTCAAATTATTGAGCGTTGCGAAATCAAATCCGGACAAGTGCTGTGTTCCTGTTCCGCATCTTATAATCAAGGATTCGACCATGGGAAAAGCGGAGCTGTTGAGTTTCGATATCCAAGACGATACATTGTTCAAGCTATGCAATTTGAAAGCCTTGACTTTCCGTGTCGTATCGGAAGTGAGGAGAGTTTCGATAACTGAACGAAAATCGCTTCCACTTTTATTATGCCTCTCAATCACGCAAAGGGTGACGCTCGAGGCATGGGCGATACAATGTTGTAGCAAAGACGAGACTTTGCCAATTGGATCCCCCTCAACTATGCACAGCAGTATCCTATTCCACAATTCTGGTGTGCCAAAAGCAATGTGGCGGAATTGAGATGTCACGGAGCTCAGGACCAAAGCTCGATCAAGGCATTCCTGGTGAATACCAAAGTTTCGATGATCGTAGCTTTCTGGGTTGACCATTAGCTGGAATATGTATGTCAAGATCTCGATAGGTAAGGTGTGGATTGGTGAGAGCAGATTGTGTAGCTGTAAGGTGCGAAGATGGAGGGTACTCCGCAACATGTTCAACTCGGAAATATGGCGATCGAGTGAGCTGAGTTGCTCGCTGACGTGGATGAGTTCTGCTCGCTGGTTGGCAAAAGCATAGGGAGCTTTGTGATTGCGAAGATGGTCGCATCGGAGAATGGAAGCCATAGGGTCGACGACAGTGGTGTGGACGTTTAGTTGAAAAACGCTGATTAAGATTTGATGTATTCTATCTAATTACAGATGAGATACTTCGACAGTATCTATTCAGATAAGAAAAAAGATATAGGTTTCGGACTACCCCCGAACACATTATCTTCAAGGTCAGCCATACCAAACTCTTCCTGGCATCCCGGCAAACGACTCATAGGTACTGCCATTTATTGTCGACTATTATCACTACTGTGACCGATTCATCCTTTTGCCCTCCTTTCCTTCACACGAACATATTAGCGTCACTACTCTACGGCTATTATGCCATCCACATGCAAATGTTATAACTTATCGCGGCCCCATATAATCTCTATCTGACGCTTACCGACAATCGACTTCAATTCCTCTCTTAATTCCGGTGTCCAATCTTTTTGGTGATTGTATGAATAGCCTTGCAATTCGAGGTGGAGATGTAGTGCCTCATCGCTCCACCAGTTCTTCAACAAATGTACGATGGCGCGAGGTTCCACTTCGGCTACGTCAGAATGCAATGTAATGGATCTGAGAGCTGGTAGATGAAGAGGTCTGGGATTGTTGTATTCGTTGTCCCGTGGCGACAGCGCACGAAAGGCGTTCGCTAAGGGTAAAAAATACTCAGCGGTAGTAAATTTCAGCTCTCTGAGTTTAGGGAATGTGACCCTGCAAAGCTGATACAGTTCGTCATGGTCGAACATTATGGAATACGTGTGTATGGTGAGGGATGTAAGAGTTGCCGATACATTGCAGCAAAGTGGAACAATACCGAGAGAGCGGCGTTCGATGAAGTGGTCGAGATGGAGGGACTCGAGCGAGGGAAGTTGGAGGTGTTGGAGGGACAATTCGGTGGTAATCGCGTTCATAGTGCCTGTATGCAGTCGCTTAAGATGGTTAAGAATGATAGGTTTGGTGAAAGGAGGACCATCCAACTCCTTTCCGGTATCCGCAGAGCACTCCACGAGGTTTGGGCACTGGTAAAGAAGCGATAAAAACATCTTTTGCGGCACTCTGTAGATGTTCAGGTATTGCACAGATGGAGGAACGATAAGTGAAAAATCCCGCCAGGTGCCACCTACGTCGAGCTGGGTCAAATTATTGAGCGTCCCGAAATCAAATCCGGACAAGTGCTTTGTTCCTATTCCGCATGTTATAATCAAGGACTCGACCATAGGAAAGGAGGAGCTGTCGAGTTTGGATATCCAAGACGATGCATGATTCAAGCTATACAATTCGAAAGCCTTGACTTTCCGCGTCGTTTTGGAAGTTAGGAGAGTTTCGATAACTGAATGTAGATCGCCTCCACTTTCATCGTTGAGCCTGTCAGATACGCAAATGGTAACGCTCGATGCACGGGCGACACAGTGTTGTAGCATAGACGAGACGTTGTCAATTGCTTTGTCTTTAGTTATGCGCAGCGGTATCCTATTCCACAATTCTGGTGTGCCAAAGGCAATGTGGCGGAATTGAGATGTCACGGAGCTCAGGACCAAAGCTTGATCAAGGCATTCCCGGTAAAAGCTGGCGTTTGAATGATTGCAGCTTTCTGGGGTGACGACTAGCTGGAATATGTATGACAAGATCTCGATAGGTAAGGTGTGGATTGGTGAGAGTAGATTGTGCAGCTGTAAGGTGCGACGGCGGAGGGTACTTTGCAACGTGTTCAACTCGGCAATATGACGACCGACCGAGCTGAGTTGCTCGTTGACGTGGATGAGCTCTGCTTGTTTGTTGACAAAAACATAGGGAGCTGTGTGAGGGCGAAGATGGTCGCATTGGGAGACATTGGCTTCGGATGCCATAGGATGGACGCCGGATGGTGACGGTAGTGGATGTCAGATTCCAAAATGGGCTCGTGGCAGGTTAATCAAAATTTGATGTTACGCAGGGACGGGACTAATGATCCCATGTAACGCGCACGAACATCATAACTTCGAGAGGACAGTTGACCAAGAATAATAGTATGTGGATAATCCTAACACTGCATGCGACCTACTTAAATCATTAGAAATTGGGAGAAATGCAGATAGGAAAGAACTCAAGAACAAAAGGTTTCGGCGGGTGTAGCCTGAGAATTATATCTTCAAGGCCATCCTTATTGAACTCATAAAAGTTCGGACAGACATGTCAGAGAGTGACTCTAGTATGGATATCATTGATTATTCACCGTTATTTTCAAGATCGATTCAGTATTTGGCGCTGTTCCTCCTACACTTCACAAGAGAGTATCTGCGTCATTATTCTATGACCAGTTGCAAAGAGCCACTTTGTACATGTGAATGTTAAATTTTTTTATAGTCCCACATCATCTCTATATGACGGTTACCCTTAATCAGTCTAAACTCCTCTGTCAATGCAGGGGTCCAAACTGTAGCACTTGTATCACTGTTCCCAACGCCTTGGAGTTCTAAGTGCAGATGTAGTGCTGCGCCACTCCACCAGTTCTTCAATGAATCCAAAACACTACGGGGCTCATGTTCAAGCCGTGACGAGCACAATGTTATGGATTCGAGAGCGGGTAGATGAAGAGGCCTAGGATCATTGCGTTCATTGTCCAGCGGTGACAATGCATGAATGGCGTTCAGAAAATCTGCCAGACCTATAGAGGTAAAATCCAGGACTCTGAGATTAGGAAATGTCGTCCGGAAAAGCTGATACAGATCGTCATAGTCTAGCATTTCTAAACGCGTGGATATTGATATTGTGAGGGATGTAAGACTTGCAGATACACTGCAGCATAAGGAAACGATATCGAGAGAGTATTCGGCGAAATGACCAAGGTCGAGGAACTCGAGTGAGGGTAGTTGGAGGTGTTGGACGGATGGGCTCACGGCAATAGCGTTCATAGTGTTAGTACGCAGTCGCTTAAGATGGTTGAGAATGAGAGGCTCGGTGAAGGAGGGACCATCTGACTCGTTTAAAATCTCCGCATAACACTCCACGAGGTTTGGGCACTGGTATAGGAGTGGCACGAACACACTTTCCGCCACGTAGCCGATTGATAGGTATTGCACGGAGGGAGGAACAGTGATTGCCGGAACATCCAGCAAGCCGCATGAGATGTTGAGTCGGGTCAAGTTATTCAGTGTCCCAATATCAAAAGCGGACAAGGGTTGTGGCGGGCATGTCATGATCAAGGACTCGATCATCGGAAAGAAGGTGTTCTTGAATTTCGATACCCAAAGCGGTACATTAGACAAGCTCCACACTTCGAATCCCTTGACTTTCCGTACCACATCGCAAGTGAAAAGAGTCTCGATAGCCGAATCTAAATTTCTTCCACCCTTATAGTGCTCGTCGGATACACAAACGGTGATGTTCGAAGCACGGATGATACAATGCTGAAGCAAAAATGGGAATTTGTCAATTGGATTGCCCTCAGCTAGGCGCAGCGGTATTTTATCCCACAACTCTGGTGTGTCAAAGGCAACGTGGCGGAAATGGGATGACACGGAGCTCAGCACCAAAGCTCGCCGAAGGCAAACCCAGTAATCATCAAATCTCGAACGACTGTGGATTTCTGGGCCGCCGGCTAGCTGGAATATGTATGACAAGATTTCGGTGGGAAAGCCGTAGATTGGTGAGAGCAGATTGTGTAGCTGTAAGGTGCGAAAATGGAGAGTACTTCGCAACGTGTTCAACTCGGAAATATGGCGATCGAGTGAGCTGAGCTGCTCGTTGACGTGGATGAGTTCTGCTCGCTCATTGGCAAAAGCATAGGGAGTTTTATGTCTGTGAAGATGGTTGCATCGGAGAATGGAAGCCATAGGGTCGACAACAGTAGTGTGGACGTTGAGTTGAAAAACGCTGATTAAGGTTTGATGTGTCCTATCTAAATACAGATGAGATACTTCGAATAATACAGAAAAAAGATACAGGTTTCGGGCTATACTCAAACACATTATCTTCAAGGTCAGCCCTACCAAACTCATTCTGGCAGTCCGGACGGACGACTCATAGGGACTGACATTTATTATCAAGCATTGACCACTACTGTGACCGATTCATCCATTTGCCCTCCTTTCTATCACCATTATGCCATCCAGTTATAGCTTATCGCAGCCCCATATAATCTCTATCGGACGCCTGTCCACAACTGACCTCAACTCCTCCCTCTGTTCCGGGGTCCAATCTTTACGTCCGAGAGAATAGCCGCCGAACTCGAAGCGCAGATGTAATTCCTCGTCGCTCCACCAGTTCTTCAACAAGTCCAGAATTGTACGAGGCGCCAATTCGAGCACGCCGGAATACAATGATATGGATCTGAGAGCGGGTAGATGAAGAGGCCTGAGAGCACCGGCATTGCATTCGCCATCCAATGGTGATAGTGCACGAATGGCGCTCAGTAAGGATATATAATGCAAGTTTAGTTTCAGAACCTTGAGTTTAGGAAATGTGAGCCTGCAAAGCTCGTACAGATCGTCATTGTCTAGCGTTCTGGAATACGTGAGTATGGTGAGGGATGTGAGGGTTGCTGATACACTGCGGCAGAACGGAACGATATCGAGAGAGCCTTCGGTTTGGTGATTAAATTCGAAGAACTCGAGTGAAGGCAGTCGAAGGTGTTGGAGGAATGAGCTGATGGCAAAAGCGTTCTTATTTTTAGTACGCAGTCGCTTAAGATGGTTAAGAATGATAGGTTTGGCGAAAGGAAGATCATCTAAATCCTTTGCAATTTTCGCATAACACTCCACGAGGTTTGGGCACTGGAAAAGAAGCAATAGAAACGCCGTTTGCGACACACTGCTAATTTCTAAGAATTGCAAGGACGGAGGAGCAATAATTGGAAAATTCAGCGTAGGTGGGGCATCATATATGCGGAGTCGGGTCACAGTATCCAGCGTCCCAAAATCAAAACCAGAAGCGTCTGTTTTATGTCCAAATGAAACCGCCAATGTCTCGACCATGGGAAAGGAGGCGGCGTTGAATTCTGGTATCCACATCCATACATGCGTCGATCCATGGAGGTGTAAAGTTTTGACTTTCCGTGTCGTTTCAAGAGTGATGAAAGTTTCGATAACGGAACGTGTATCTCTGTAATCCTCATTTCTACGACTCTCAAATATGCAAAGGCTGACACTCTTCGGAGCACAGGAAATGCAATGCTGAAGCAAAGGTGAGATGTTGCCAATTACTTCGTCTTCAGCTATCTGCAGTGATATCCTATCCCATAACTCTGATGTGCCAAAGGCAACATGTCGGAAATGAGATGAGACGGAGCTCAGGACAAAAGCCTGCCGAAGGCATTCCCGGTAACAACAACCTCCTGAATAGAAATTCTTGTTTTTTGAGCCGACGACTAGCTGGAGTATGTATGAGAAGATTTCGATAGGGAGTGTGTTGATCAGTGAGAGCTGGTTGTGCAGTTGTGAGGCACGACGGTGGATGGTACTTCGCAACGTGTTCAACTCGGAAATATGGCGATCGAGTGAAGCAAGTCGCTCATGCATGTGGCTGAGTTCTGCCTGCTCACTGGCAGAGACATAGGGAGCAGTCATTGAGCGAAGATAGTCGCATTCGGGGGAATTGGCTTCGGATTCCATATGGTCAGTGACGATGTAAGTTCCAAAATGAAGGTCAAGCAACGGCACGAAGTGTATCAGTTTGTCTTTGTTTGCCAGTCCAAATGATCTTCTCTCGGGGCGAAATCAATAGAAATCAATTTGAACAATAGGACCGTCGTATAGCTGTAAATAAACTATTTGAATGTTTAGTAAACGTGAGAAACGGAAATAATCAAGAGCAAAAGGTGATGATTTTGGCCTACACGCCGAGCACATTCTGTTCAAGATCATCTCTATTGGGTCGAACAGATGCAGACGCATCCAGAGTCTGTCACTGTTGGCTATTCAGTGCTACTGTGACCGATTGCTTACTTTTCTCCGTCCCTCTTTTGACATAAAAGTTTCTGCGTCATTACTCTATGGACATTTGCAACGAGGTACCCAACACATGCGAACATTATATCTTATTATTGCCCCAGGTAATCTCTATCTGACGACTTCCTTTGATCAACCTGAACTCCTCTTTCAATGCCGGGGTCAAATATTTGTCACTGGGCCGAGGAATTTGAAATTTGAAGTGCAGATGTAATGTCTCGTCACTCCACCAGTTCTTCAATGAATCCAAAATGATACAAGGGTCGCTGTCAGCACACAGCGAGAACAATGTTATGGACTCGAGGGCGGGTAGATTAAGAGGCCGGGAATGGTTGGATTCATTGTCCAATGGTGACAGCGAGTGAATGACGCTCATCAAAGGCTCCACAGACACAAAGGTAAATCTCAGGTCTCTGAGTTTAGGAAATGTGAACCTGCAAAGCTGGTACAGATCGTCATGGTCCAACACTTCGGAAGGTGTGAGTATGATGAGGGATGTAAGAGTTGCCGATACATGGCAGCAAAATGGAACAATATCGAGAGAGCCGCTTTCGTGATCAAGTTCCAGGGACTCGAGCGAGGGCAGCCGGAGGTGTTGGAGGGACGAGCTCATGGTCAAAGCGTTCATGGTGCCGGTATCCAGTCGCTTAAGATGTTTAAGAATGAGAGGTTTGGTGAAAGGAGGACCATCTAATTCCGTTACAATTTCCGCGGAGCACTCCACAAGGTTTGGGCACTGTAAAGAAGCGACACGAACATCTTTTGCGACACTGTGCTGATGCGTAAGTATTGCAAGGATGGAGGAACGAAGAGTGGAAAATCCAGCCAGTCGCCATCTATGTCGAGTCGGGTTAATTTATTCATTTCGCAAAAATCAAGTTTGCGTAAGTACTTTGTTCCTCCCCCGCCTCTTATCGTCAATGTCTCGATCAAGGGAAAGGAGGTGGCGTTGATTTCTGATAGTAACATCGTTATATGCGTCGAGCCATGGAAATGGAAAGTTTTGACTTTCCGCGTCGTTTCAAGAGTCATGAAAGTTTCGATAACGGAACGTATATTTGTGGTTGTGCAAGCCTCATAGCTACGCCTCTCAGATATGCAAAGGCTGATGTTTGGAGCACAAGCAATGCAATGCTGAAGCAAAGATGAGATGTTGCCAATTACTTTGTCTTCAGCTATCTGCAGCGATACCCTATTCCATAACCCTGATGTGCCAAAGGCAACATGGCGGAAATGAGATGAGACGGAGCTCAGGACAAAAGCCTGCCGAAGGCATTCCCGGTAACAACCTCCTGAATAGAAATTCGCGTTTTCTGGGCCGACCACTAGCTGGAATATGTATGACAAGACCTCGATAGGAAAGGCGTGGATCGGCGAGAGAAGATTGTGCAGCTTTGAAGAACGGTGATGGAGGGTACTTCGCAACGTGTTCAACTCGGATATATGGCGATCGAGTGAACTGAGCTGCTCGTTGACGCAGATGAGCTCTGCCTGTTCGCTGGCAAAGTCATAGGGAGCGGTAATTAAGCGAAGATGGTCGCATTCGGGGGGTTTGACTGCAGATGCCATAGGGTCGACGACACCGGACGGTGTAGTGGACGTCAGGTACCAAAATGGGCTCGTGGCAGGTTAATCAAAATTTGATCTCACGCGGGGACGGGACTAATGATCCCATGTAAACGCGCACGAACATCATAACTTGGAGAGGACAGTTGAGCGAGAACCGTAGTATGTAGATAATCCTATCGCTGCGCGAATGAGCTACTTAAATCTTCAGAAATTGGGAGAAAAGTAGATAGGAAAGGAGGCTTAGACTAAGAATATTTTCTTCACGGTCAAAGTTTCTATTGACCTCACGAAAGACGTGCCAGAGACTTTATCTAGTATGGATATCATTGACTATTCACCGTTATTTTGATCGATTCAGTATTTGGTGTTCCTCCTACACTTCACAGTAACATGAGAGTATCTGCGTCATTATTCTATCATTCTTCTACGATTAGTTGCAAAGAGCCACCTTGCAGTCGGATATGGCCATTTGCCATATCCCTCTCCTCCTGACCTGGAAACAATCTTCCCTTTCGAGTAGAAGAAGCTGTAGATGATGTTGGGCGTTGTGGAAGGGTGTTTGTGGCAAGGGACGACCAGGTTGGAGATGTTGAAGACTGGGAGCGGGCATTCCGTCGTTCATCTTCCGGCTTTCTACTCGACAAATTCTACGGTTGGGATTCCAACGGCGCTGGGCTCTCAGTGATCTCATTATGACCCCAGGTAATCTTCATCTGACGACTACCCTTAATCAACCTAAGTTCCTCTCTCAATGCCGGGGTCCAATCTGTCTCACACTCACACGGGGAAACAAAGGGTTTAAGGTGGACGTGCAGATGTAATGCCTCGTCACTCCACCAGTTCTTCAATAAATCCAAAAGGATACGGGGGTCGCCTTCAGCCCATGGCGATTTGAAAATTATGAACTCGAGGGCGGGTAGATTAAGAGGCCGAGGATTGTTGGATTCAGTGTCCAACGGTGACAGCGAGTGAATGGCGCTCATCAAAGGTTTCACATACAATGAGGTAAATCTCAAGTTTCTGAGTTTAGGAAATGAGAACCGGCAAAGCTGATGGAGATCCTCATAGTCTAGCGTTGTGGACCGTATGTGTATACTGAGGGATGTGAGCGTTGCCGACACACTGCAGCAAAATTGAACAATATCGAGAGAGGGGCGTCCGTTGGAGTGATAAAGTACCAGGGACTCGAGCGAAGGCAGTTGGAGGTGTTGGAGGGATGGGCTCATTGTAAGAGCGTTCATGGCGCCAGTTCGCAGTCGCTTGAGATGTTTAAGAATGAGAGGTTTGGTGAAAGGAGGACCATCTAATTCCGTTACAATTTCTGCGGAGCACTCCACAAGGTTTGGGCACTGGTAAAGAAGCGACACGAACATCTTTTGCCACACTGTGCTGATGTGTAAGTATTGCAAGGATGGAGGAACGAAGAGTGGAAAATCCAGCCAGTCGCCACCTATGTCGAGTCGGGTTAATTTATTCATTTCGCAAAAATCAAGTTCGCGTAAGTAATTTGTTCCTCTTCCGCCGCTTATCGTCAATGCCTCGATCATGGGAAAGGAGGTGGTGTTGATTTCTGATAGTAACATTGATACATGCGTCGAGCCATGGAGGTGGAAAGTTTTGACTTTCCGTGTCGTTTCAAGAGTGATGAAAGTTTCGATAACGGAACGTATATTTGTGGTTGTGCAATCATCATAGCTACGCCTCTCAGATATGCAAAGGCTGATGTTTGGAGCACAGGAAATGCAATGCTGAAGCAAGGGTGAGATGTTGCCAATTGTTTTGTCTTCAGCTATCTGCAGCGATATCCTATCCCATAACTCTGGTGTGCCAAAGGCAACATGGCGGAAATGAGATGAGACGGAACTCAGGACAAAAGCCTGCCCAAGGCACCCCTGGTAACAACCCTCCCAATACCGACGATAGTCTTTTTGGCCAACGACTAGCTGGAATATGTATGACAAGATCTCGAGAGGAAAGGTGTTAATAGGCAAGAGCTGATTCTGCAGCTGTACGGTGCGACGATGGAGGGTACGTCGCAACGTGTTCAGCTCGGCAATATGACGATCGAGCGAGCTGAGTTGCTCGTTAATGTGGATGAGCTCTGTTTGCTCGCTCGTAAAGACACTGAGGGTGATTATTGAGCGAAGATGGTCGCATTGGGGGAAATTGACTGCGGTTGCCATAGGATCGACGGGTGTTGTGGGCGTTGGGAGCGAAGCCTGATCGAGTTTGATGGGTCCCAGGTCAGCCCAGTTAACAAACCTATACACTGGGCCGGAGAAACAATAAGGCACGTGCCTTATTGAATTATTATTTAATCAATATGTAACATTAGATCCAAATAAGCCAATTGGATTATCGTGACTGTATTGTGACCAGTGTCACAATTTGTACACAATTGTACACTTGTCTTATTGAGTAATTATTCAAGATTTATTCGAGCACGTTTGTAAACAAATAATGTTAAAAATTGTTCATAATAATACATCCGAGTTTTTTAAACCTTATCATGATCATTTATTCAAAAGTGCTTCAATAAATCTGCTGACTTATTGAATGTATATTCAAAGCGTATTTGAGCATATTCTGGCCAATTAAACCAAATAGTACTTCAATAAGCCGGTTGACTTATTGAAACCTGATTGTGACAGAAGTCACGGCGTGCAAAAAATTTGACAAAGTCGAGACGTCTAGCGATTGGCCGATTCAACTGTAAATCGAACTCGTGCTGACTTCTCGAATCGTGAGTCGGCTGTGCTACTCATCTCTCGATTCTCGCGGAAATAAACAGTTTTGGTTTGTCTTTTCACTCACCAAGTCGAATCGTCTAGATTGCGTGGACTTTAAACACCACGAATTGAATTGAATATTCGTGCCAACCATTCTCGTAATATTCTTGAGTAGAAAATTTGAGGCGGTCGACTTCGAAATCGAAGGGTGGAAAAAATCGTTGCCGGAAATCAGAGGCTTGAATCGTCGGTCAGACAGCTTGCCGTACACACAACTCTAGTGTAAGTGGACGATCAGTGAAAATAGATTTTAGCCATGGACGATTCTGCACCACGATCTCGTTCACCGAAATCGTATCTGGCTTCTCCGCGAATCCGGCAAGATCCATCAAATTGTGAATCGGATCGATTTTCTGGGATTATGCAACGACTTAAATCACGATGATTTCAGTATCGCCTATATCGTGTGGACGTTTCAAAAACCTACGGTGGTTTGACGGTTCGTACGGGTTTAGGATTGTATCTTGCCATTACTTGAAAGGCCGAAAATGGTGGGGATGACGTTCGCGAACAGATTTTCAATATTAGAGAGGTTGGGTGATAGCCTTGCATAAATCGTAAACAAAGTCTGACGCGGGTTGATAAAGGAGTAAAGATGGAAAAGAAACGAATCTGACCTTGAAAACTATGATGATAGGTCCTGGAACCGACTGCGAGTGTTGGTTCTTTACCATGAACAGCATCTCAGAAGCCGGACATTGCGAGTACCTTCATTAGGAGAGAATGTGGTGACTGCTGGATTGCCTAAGCTAAAATTTCTGATAAGCCTCGGAACAAATCTTTGTCACTCCCAAGTATTTAACGAAATAGGAAGAAGTTGCCGAAAGACAGACAGGATCTGGTTTTCGGTGAGGTCGGATTTAACGAATTCGGCGAACACATGCATGACGCCATGGATAGAGCCTAGCGATCCTGAGGAGGCTAACTCAGACAACAGAAAACGCCCGACTGCTAGAAATTAGGGTTTCAAGGGTTGAGAATGGATCTCAATGTTGTTAAGAGAACGTCGTGAGCGATACTACAGCCAAATAACGGCAAACACGCACATGGAGCATCCGTTTCTGAGCTTGCGACCAATCCTCCCATCCTCTTCACGTATGCCTCGTTCAACAGCCGACACAATGATAAAACAGGTTGATAATGATCAAGGTTAGTATTTCACGTACATTGAGAATACAGACACTCACTTTTTGCCAAAGAACGACCAGATAGTCCCACTAAGAAACGTTCAAACGAAAAACGCGGGTCACTGATTGGGACACAAGCGGAGGAAGGGTGGATGTTGGTATTGTGCGATGGAACAAGGGAGTGGGACGAGTTTCTAGCTGGCGAACAAGAGATCGATTCAGACGGCAACACCGGAGGTTGGGACGGCAGTGTATCATGTGAACATTCGAACGGTGAACGCGAGACGCCAGTCAGAACAGAAGTCGTGGAAGGTCGAATGGTGTCTCGGTGCAACGAAAGGAATAGATGCAAGGGGCTTTGCACCAGCGAACAAAAGAATAAGGACACGGATTCAGACAGCGACACCGAAGGCTGGGACGGCGATGTATCAGGCGAAGACGACGACAACGAGAGTGATACGGAAGAAATACAGGCAAAGGATAGCGCTGAAGATGAAGGTGGAGCTGTTGACGACGGCTATGAGGCGGACGATGAGACCGAATGACGAGTGAGTCGCAACATGCTCTTATGATACTGATTCGACATGTCGACGCGCTTTCCTCACACAGGTCTACTCTAAACAACTTCCAATAGACTTCGCGATTTCGTATTTTGTGAATCGTTTGGTGCTTGCGTGTCTCGTGCTTGTCGCCTTGTCGAAACGCTTTTGTACGGCGTGCCAGTGTCCGGCTGCTAGTGTAAAATGTGGCCTGTTTACATATAGTCATCACGATATATATGAATATTAGCACGTGGATGAGCACAGTTCCGGTTGCGATAAAACCATAAGTGGCACATACTTTGCAGTGATTGGTATGAGCATATACTTCTTCCTGAAAGTGTCGGTTTTTGGATGTCCATTCATGAACACTCAAAAACCCTCTTCAATATTATTGTACTTCGGCTAACAGTAATCTTCGTTGACGAATATTGTCTACTTGCGCTTATGCACTTCTTGTAAAAGAAGGAAGGAGTTGTACAAGTGCACCCGGAATTAGCACGTCACGAGGAGCTATTTTTGGGGACGAAGTCAAGGCTCAGGAAATCATTGACCCGAGTCTTACGACTGGGGAATATCCTGGGAGTCGTGGTTCGCGGGGGAGGTAATGGTCGTATTGGTTGCACTGTTTTGTAGAGACAGTGGATCGGCTACAGTTACTTCGGCCGACCACCATCTCTTACGACCGCCACCTCGCCGATAGGGTACGCAGTCAAGCCAGTCTAGCGTGCTCCAATAAGCACGCAAGTCTCCACCGTTGACACGAGAGAAGGACCTACCGATGGCAAAGCGAGAAACGGATTCTATATAACTGGGCAGGTGCACATTGCTACTTTCGTATCTCACAATATCGATTGCAAGGCGATTTGACTATAAAGTTGCAGAGAGGTCCTTTGAGGTCAGTGGGTGCGTAAGGGAGTGAATAGGTGATACCGCGTACAAGTACTAGATATCCATTAAGCGTCGAAAATACAACCAATATTGAAAACGGGATCGATTGTGATATCACCAGTGGCATAATATAAGACGAGTTCGCCAAGGCGGGTCTTGACATTCAATGATTTCGAAGATACCGGTCCCTGGCTAAGTATGAAAGCTGAACCATAATCAGGAGAAAGGCAAAACTCGGCCAGAAGTGACTTACGCGAGAAACGTCGCTGAAACGCTACCATTTCACATATATATCGTTAACTTTCCGGAAGAAAGACGAAACATCCTTGTCTAGTGGTCAGCAAAGCTCTGGGCAAGGGCAGAAAATTACGTAGAGTCCAGTGCTAAACCTGAGTTTGAACTACGTGGCATACAAGCAACTAGGACTTCAGCCATTATGTACTCAAGATAGTCTTTGGAAGAATACAGAAGGTTGCTAGCACGATGAGGAGCGACACACCTTGTGAGAAAGAAGAAATTTGGATAGACAGAGGCTGGCCTTGATGGAAAATCAGGACCTCCGTCATTAAAGTACAACAAATCAAGCCAGGGAGGGGGCGTTAGTGCATAGTACAGGCATACTCATGGGTAGAACCCACCTTTTGGAGAGGGTTTTGGATTTGAAAGGTAGAGGCACCAAGTGGCTCATCTACGGCACGATGGAAGACCTGATAGGCCATTCCATATCAAATGGACAGAAGGAGGCCAAACCGGCCATTCCTAGTCCATCGGAAACGAGATAAGGAGGAAGGTCCACTGTAGCGTGACATGGAGTAGAGAAGAAAGGGCATGCAACCTGCATTCCCACGGTCCCTGTGGGAAACAAATATCAATTGCTTATACAGAGAGCTAATTACTACATGGAGTAACGGCGGACTCAGAAATCGACTCGAAAAGAAATTAGAGTACTATGGTAATAAGCTCTTAGGACAGAACAGTGACAACCATTTCCCAAAGCAGGAACTGATTCATGTAACTTTCTGTATGCCAATGGCTCTGCGAGCGTCAAACGTGATTATCAAAATTTGGCAGTATATACCAATGATACGTACGGCAAAGAGCAGATGCGGCCACCATCTTCTCGTATGGTCAGAATTAGTGTGCCCTAACCACGTTACATCCGAAAATATATGCTTGAACAGTAAATGACTCACATCTTCCATGATACTGGAGCTTTGGACTGTTCCGTAGATCGCCTCTCCTGTATGGATCCAGTAGTACACGCGGGTACCAGGCTTTGAGAATTACTTAGATTAGCTATAACCAAGAACTGGGTGAGAAACTAACTATTGGATGGGCAAACTCGTGTTGAGTATAGGAGTGGCAGGAAGTATGAGAGGTATGACGAAAATTTCCTTTTATATTCGTTCCACTTGTAGTATACAAACGAAACGCAAAACACATGTACACCTCAGTTCTCGTCCCCGAGACTGAGGTAGGCCCGATATTTCTTCTCCGTAGTTTTATCTAATTGTACTTGTATTAGTGTTATATTCTTTCAGGTATAGTACGAATACACAGTTCTCGTCCCCGAGACTGAGTGTTATATTCTTTCAGGTTATGGGCCCCGCCCCATTGTGAGACATCATTTATAAAAGTGCTGCAAGCGAAAGAACTACACAATGTCAAGTACAGCAGTTATGAACGACGTATTGCCACCCACCGTGCCTGCATTGGATGTTTCCGGAACGAATTGGGCAATATTTGAATTGCGTTTCCGGATGGTTATTCAAGGGAAGGGCTTGTGGGGTCATTTCGACGGTTCAACTCCTCGTCCTACACCACCGCGAGCTATCACTCCGGCGTCGCACCCATCTACTCCAGTCCTAGCTACTTCTCCTTCAACCGCAGCTGCGGCTGTACAAGTTCCTATTCCTTCGACTCCTACACCAACAGTGGCCGAAATTGATGCCTGGGATCGTAACGAAAATATTGCGCTATCGCTTCTAGCTCAGCGAATTCCTGACTCCACACTTGTAGTGGTTTCTGCCCAAACTACTGTCAAACTGATGTGGGACAAAATAGTTCGAGACTATACGTACAAAAGTGCTTTCTCTCAAGCAAACCTTCGCCAAGACTTCATGTCTTCATGTTGCCCAAGCGGAGGTGACGTACGCTTGTTCTTGAATGAGTTACGAGCTAAAAAGGCGGAGCTACTCGCTATTGGTGTCCACATTAGTGATGATGAGTATCGAAGTGCAATAATTCAATCCCTACCTCGTTGGTTGTCGACATATGCTTCAAATCAACTCTCAGCAGCTCGTCTCCATACTTCTCTTCACAACACTATTGATCCTGATATGCTCATCGTTATGATTTGCGACGAATGGGACCGTACCCGACGTTTCGCCAAGAAAGGTCAAAAATCTGAAGGGAATGATGCATTAGCCGTTGAAGAGGAAGGAAAAGGAAAGAAGAAAGGGAAAGGGAAAGGGAAAGCTAAAGATGGCGAGAGGAAGAAAGGACCATGTTGGTTTTGCCAAGGCGAGCATTTGAAAAAGGATTGTGCGGAATGGAAGAAGAAACAAGAGGAAGGGTCTAGTAAGAAAGACCAATCTAAATCAAGTGCAAATGTAGCTGAAGAAGATGATGACGAGTCTTTTGCAGTAGACATAGATAAAGGGGGAAAGGTTTCCGAGACCATAGCCCGAGTCGAAGTTTTCGATTCCGGATCCTCTCGACACATTTCTCCTTATCGAGATATGTTTACTTCGCTTCAAATGATCCAACCCTGTGCGTTGCGAACTGCAAATCAGCAATGCCTAAACGCAATCGGGAAAGGAGAAATCAAACTAGACTTGCCCAATGGTGATTCACGATCCCAACTACATCTTAAAGAAGCACTGTATGCACCTGAAGCTGGTTATACTCTCATTTCTATTGGTCGTCTGGACACCGACGGTTTTTCCACGACGTTCAGGGATAATAAATGCATAATTCGAGACTCAAATGGTGCTCGTGTCGCCGAAATTCCTAGAAATGAGAAGGGGCTGTATAAATTGGTCAAATCCAGCTGCGATGAAGTAAACGTAGCAGTTGAAACCCTTACCGTTGATGCACTACATCGTCGTCTTGGTCATATATCATCTGTGGCCGCTCGAAAACTTGTAACGAGTGGACTAGTATCTGGACTAAAGTTGAGCGGAGATGAATCTAACTCAATTACCTGTGATTCATGTTCATATGCCAAAGCTACACGCTTGCCGATAGCGAAAGTTTGTGAAGGTGAAAGAGCGTTGAAAGTTGGCGAGGAAGTTCATACGGATGTATGGGGACCATCCAGAGTTGCGACAAAGAAAGGACGACGTTACTACGTTACGTTCACGGACGACTACTCGAGGTGGACTCACATTGAGTTCTTATCCAACAAATCGGATGTTTTTGAAGCATACAAGCAGTTTGAAGCCTGGTGCGAGACTCAGTTCAATTCTCGTATCAAAGTTCTCCATTCAGATCGAGGAGGGGAATATACGTCTGAAGAATTTCAGAAGTATCTCAAATCGCGAGGAACTCAAACGAAACTTACAGTTCATGATACGCCTCAACATAACGGAGTAGCAGAACGTCGTAATCGAACCATCGTTGAACGTGTTCGAGCATTGTTACATGCTAGTTGTCTTCCAAAGAGCCTATGGGCTGAAGCTGCCGCCCACATAGTATGGTTGATGAATAGAACCAGTACTAAAGCTGTTCAAGGTATGACACCTTTCGAAGCTTTGTATGGCCGTAAACCTCGACTCGGAAACGTTCAGGAGTGGGGTGATGAAGTTTGGGTTCACCAAGCTGGAGGGGACAAGTTGGGAGCACGAGCAAAAAAGGGGAAATGGTTGGGATATGATACCGAGAGTAACGGCTCACGAATTTTGTTCCCTGATACTGGGACAATCAAAATTGAGCGTAACTTTCGCTTTATCAAAGATCAGACTAACCTACAGCTCGAGGGGGAGTATATCCCGACTCCTGAAGTACCCGCGTCGTCCACACCGGCTATTTCATCACCAGAATTGCATGAATCTACCACCACTCCAGTTTCACCAAGCGTTGGTAGTACCCCCACTCAACGCGAGTCGTCACCGGCACCAATTCAACAACCTGATTCACCGGATCAAGTACCAGTTGTTAGACGGTCACAAAGAACACGGCAGCCGAGCCAGAAAGCTCGCGAAATTCTTGAAGGAAAAGGCATCACCGTTGTAGAAGAATTGGACTGGGAGGAAGTTCATGTATTAGTAACAGAGATGGAAATAATGGAGGCTTTAGAACCTCGTACCTGGAAAGAGGCCACACAGAGGACTGACTGGCCGTTGTGGAAGAAAGCGATGGAGGAAGAATTAGCCACGTTGCAGGCTGCTGGCACCTGGGAACTAGTTGATTGTCCGCTTGGCATCAACATCGTGGGATCAAAGTGGGTCTTCAAAGCGAAGAAGGATGCGGCAGGTAACATTGTCCGCTATAAAGCTCGTTTAGTGGCCCAAGGTTATTCACAGATCCCAGGAGTCGACTATTTCGACACTTTTGCGCCAGTAGCGCGACTTTCGTCAATCCGAACCGTACTCGCTATTGCTACTGCCCGGAATCTTGAAATCCATCAAATTGATGTCAAAGGGGCGTATCTTAATGGTATATTAAATGATGACGAAACTGTTTACATGCGTCAACCTCCCGGTTTCCACGACACCACTCATCCCCGTTATGTCTGTCATCTCAAAAAGACACTTTATGGTCTTAAACAGTCCGGAAGACGTTGGTATCAACGCCTTTGTGAAATTCTTATCGACAATCTAGGCTATTCTCGCTGTGATGTCGATCACGGTGTTTTCTTCCGTGTCATTCAAGATGATTTGATCATAATCCTTGTTCATGTGGACGACTGTACTCTCGTGGCAACAAAACTCGAGCTTATTAGAGAGTTGAAAGAGAGGATGAATGAGTTTGTAGAGGTGACTGATCTCGGAGAGATTCACTGGCTTCTAGGGATTGAAATTCGACGAAATCGAGAGGAAGGTAAATTGTATATGTCTCAAAGGTCGTATATTGATTCGTGTCTTCGGCGATACGGTTTCGAGGATGCTAAACCAGTCAGTATCCCTATGGATCCATCCATTCATCTTTCTACCAACCAATCACCGAATTCTACTACGGAAATTGCTCGCATGGCACGTATTCCCTACCAAGAGGCTGTAGGTTCGCTTATGTATGCAGCAATTGCCACTCGACCTGATATTGCCTTCGCAATACAAGTCCTTTCGAAATTCTCGAAGAATCCTGGAGAGAAGCATTGGGAGGCTGTAAAGAGAGTTTTCCGGTATCTAAAAGGTACGAGAGAGTTGTGGTTGACTTTTGGAGGTCAAGACGATACTCTAAAGGGTTTTGCTGATGCAGATGGGAATATGGCAGAGGATAGGCATGCGACTTCGGGTTTCGCCTTTATCATAAACGGAGGTGCTGTTTCATGGAGTGCGAAACGACAAGAAATCGTCACCTTGTCGACTACTGAATCCGAATACGTGGCCGCTACACATGCCGCCAAAGAAACTCTATGGCTCCGTTCTCTCATTTCCCAAGTATTCAATATCACTCTCCCCACTACTCGTCTATTCTCGGACAATCAATCGGCTATCGCGCTGACAAAAGATCATCAATTTCATAGTCGAACAAAACATATTGACATACGTTATCATTTCATACGATGGATAGTCGAAGAAGGGAAAATCCGGCTTGTCTATTGTCCAACAGAGGATATGGTTGCAGACACATTGACGAAAGCTCTACCATCTCCAAAGATTAAGCATTTCGCATGTGAGCTAGGGCTCACCACGGTTTGAGGGGGAGTATTGGATGGGCAAACTCGTGTTGAGTATAGGAGTGGCAGGAAGTATGAGAGGTATGACGAAAATTTCCTTTTATATTCGTTCCACTTGTAGTATACAAACGAAACGCAAAACACATGTACACCTCAGTTCTCGTCCCCGAGACTGAGGTAGGCCCGATATTTCTTCTCCGTAGTTTTATCTAATTGTACTTGTATTAGTGTTATATTCTTTCAGGTATAGTACGAATACACAGTTCTCGTCCCCGAGACTGAGTGTTATATTCTTTCACTAACCTGAATGGCTTTCATGGTAGTAGGGAGTAGAAGAGTCTGGCTTCGATGCCAACCGGAATACAACGAAAAGTAGGGAGCGCTCGTCCGGCTGAGAGCTGTCGCAATGTCTTGTCAGGGACAGTCTGATCTCGAAACCGTGACGGGAGTGCGTTGACTTAATTGAATCAGGCAACGGGTTATATTGGCACTTAACGGGCTAGTAATGGTGTAAGACACTAACGAAAGAGCTAGTATTGAAAAGGAGAATGAGGCGATGCACTGCTTTCTTCTTGCAAAGTACGGAAAGACAGCTGCGCTTCGTCGATACTCTTAATAAACTGGTATTATTGTTGACGCAGCATCTAGCCATTTACTTGTTCAGATCCTGCAAACATGGACAAAAATGAATCTAACCTCTATTTCCTCCGTTTTGATTTAACAGCTACTGTTGCGCCTCGCCAAAGTCTTCAAGACCTTTGTGAAACGCAAATGAGGCTAGAAATCTTCAATATAAGACTCAGTGCAAAACGTCAGCGAAACATGTATACTCGTTCAAGCTCATGGATATCGGCGAGGAAATCCGAATTAGTACCACCTGCCATCTCCCGGCCCTCGACAAGCCCGCCAATAATGATGGAGCTCAATCCAATTAGGGTTCGTTGTTTCTCGCAATCATTCCGTTCATTCAAAGCGACGAAAGCGACACTGAAAAAAAAACTTACTGCCATGTCAGAAATACGCCGAAAGATTGCCATTGTGGCTTTTATGTTCATAGTGTACCTTTCTTTCAGCTCGGTAATTATCTGAAAACGCGACGGGTTCAGATGACTAATATTCAATTATAAGATCTTCTAGTATTCACCTCGGCGAAGGTGGCAGGAATATCGGCACTTGACAAGTCCGAAACATCGGTAGCGCTATTATTCGATTCACTAAGACAAATCAGAAGTCAGAAAAACTGTCAGGATAGACCTTCCGTGATATACGAAGTCGATTCGGAGGTGAGAGAATGGGTCAGAAAATGGATACTCCTCTTTTCAAGTCTATGGAAGATCCAGCTCTGTTGGTGAAGTAACCCTTTAAATCGTAGCCTTTCAGACCTTGCGGAAATCGACAGAGATGTCCCTCACCGGATCGAATGCAGCCATTCTCTACTACCCAATGACGAGGGATCCAAGAATAAAGAGGCCGTTCTCAACTAAGAAACTTTGAGTTTCTGACCAAACTAACTTCAGTGAGTGCTACAGACGTGACTATGGAAGGCACCATGCTTACCTTCATACGAGATATACTGACTAGTGAGTGCAGTAAGGTTCCTTCGCTGAAATTACGATTAGCCCTTATCCTGTCGTCAATCTAGAAGTTCAACATACCAGCAGTGACTACCAGCCTGGCAGATATGCGTACCTGTTTATAGCGTATTAGAGCTCTTGGGACAATGTGGAGTGGATGATTGTCAAGATATTCATACTCTACGGGTTCATCCGCATCCGCATCTCCAGGCTCAGCAGAAAGATCGAGTGCGCTAATTCCAAGCAACGAAAGAGGGGAGAATTTGGGGTAGTCATTGGCGTCGTTCATCGTTCAAGAGTGAGAAAGAATAAACCAAGAGAATAAGGTGATTTGCGGGAAAATCTGACCGGAAGCATAAGGTGCCTGACCGAATGACAGCCGAAAGAAGACTAATTCGCGACACGCAAACGGTGCGGCGAATAAGGTGGCCTCATCAAGAAATTTTATTGCAACTGAGCCTGACCGAACGCCGGTCTCACTGCTAGCGAGCCTAGAATTGTTACGCGAAGGAAATATGGCGACATAGCAGACGGTGGGTCCAGATCCAGATCAAGAAAAGCCACGGCCACAGGACGCAGATGATCAGATCTACCCTTTAAAATTTTTGTTTTGAAACAAACCCTGCAAAAAAATTGTGCACCGATAAAAAAAAAGACATTTTAACGACCCTGGAAAGTCGCATTAAGCGAACTTAATTCAGGAGAACGACCACTAATCCATGACTGTTAAGTTCAAAAGTGGTAACTCGGTAGGGACTTAGTAAGTCGCACACAAGACAGCTGAAAATGCCGATATGGGCTGACAGTGGGGGGCATCAATCGAAGGCCAGACAGACCATTCGTGACCATAGAAGAAGACCTAAATGGCCAATCCCAAAAGTAGAGGAAGGCCAAGGTGGCTATTCCCTAGTCCCCGCCGAAGCTTTCGACATGGTAGAAGTCTAGGAGTGATTAATCGCGATACCATGTCACATAATCCCGTCAGTGTCACGAATAGATCGTGATTATTGTCACATGATCCTCATGCTATCAAATCGCACGGTTTAAATTAGGTTAAATGGTAGTGGGAGTAATAGAACTGTTACAGAGAGAATTATGACCCTTGGTCACGATTTGGGAAGGAACAGACGAATCAACAAGTGTAACTCGGCTGAAGTCGGCAAGGGTGGTTTGTGGGTGTATCGAGATCTCGATACAACCCGACTTTAATATGAATTTGAAACCATTCTTCTTAATCGGTGGCCCGGCCGACTCGGCAGCAAACGACCTCACCATCAAATCACGACCCTACGAGCTATATGAACGGGAACTAGTTTCATGATGACATGATTTGTGGTACTCTTAGTTTTTATCTACAGAGATATTTGTCTATGGATTTTGTATATACGAAGACGTGTAGTATAGTATACGAAAAGACATCAAAATTTCAAAGAGAGCAATGTCGATTAACTTGGTCACAATATACATAAGACGTGCGTTTCACCCAACGGGGACCCCTATACCCAACATAGCGTACATAGGCCTCGCCATCATTGAAACATATGGGGACAGGTATCAAATGCCCAAATTGAAAATTCGTGGCGTCATAGAGATAATGCAAAGGTAGACCGATGTCACTGCATTGACTGATAGTCAGATTAGAATAGGTCATGGTGCCAAAAAGCTTACCTTGATGAGCGGAATCGCCTGAAAGATCTTTACTCCGGAACCGTCTTCATAATCCGTGCCAGCCAAAGCAAAATGACCAAGTGCTTGCTTGAGATGAAGTACCACGGGTGGAAGAAATCGTGTGCGATATAAGTAGCCAGGGACAAAAGAAAAATACCGAGTGCACGAGAAAGGCCATGGAATTGGTTTGTCCTGCATCTCTGACTTCAAGCCGGCACGTTCATATGGCCGTACAAGGAGAAAAGTGTCAGATATCCAACCGACGTTCCTTATTTTCCGTCGATGAGTGAATATCTGTCTGATTGAACCTGCACTCCATTCGAAGGATGAGTCTTGTCCGGGCGGGCAGAATACCACTTGACTGTCTCCAGCAGAGCGTTCCGCAGTCTTATAGGTCACGTCTCCTGGAGCGGCCTGTAGTTGGGTTGCTGTCCCATCCAATTTGATGACTTCACGATTGTCATGAATTGTCACCCAGTTTTGTAACAGAGTGTAAACAACACTTTGCAGCCTTTCATTTGTATCCGAGTCTTCACTTATTCTGGCATTTGGTAAGTCTTCGCTAAAAAGAGTCCCTCGTATGTCGCGATTGAACGATCTATCGTATGCCGCTATAAGGGGATGAAGTCGCTCCGGAAGATGATGTGTGTCAATGAATACGCGCAGATTTTGTAACATATTGAATTTGCGGAACATGGTCTTCTCCATTTGTCCTGTAAACGCATGAGTGGCGTGCTGGCAATGGCAGAAATTGACATACCGATTAGTTGGTTCGTGAGAGTCTGTTGAAGAAGATAATTATATCTTTCAAACGCAAAGCATCTCCATCCATGGGTAGGGCCGAATCGGCGTAAAAAATCGCCAAAATGTAGAGCGATATGTTGATAGGGCGCGAGCTCGATACCAGGGTATAAATCCCATAAAGTGGTGAGGTATCGGTGCATATGTTTCTCATACAGGATGATATCCTCTTTGGATATGGTACGCTGCGAAGCGACTTTGACAGCGCTGACCAAGTAAAGGAAGTTCTCTAAAATTTTGGCTTGACGACTTTCCGGAGGACCAGTACCCCATAGTCGGACGAGTGTCATAGGCAGATTGATGGTGAAGAACGAGCGCCATTGATCGGCGTGCAGTTTGCCACCCTTTGCTTGACCCGGATAAGCAGGACCTCTCGAAACCCAGGATGGTAAAGAGATACGTTCCATATCTTCCCGCAGCTTTGGAATCGTCTTCTTACCTAGGACACATGTCTTTGCTCCCTTTCGAGCCTTTGGCGCCGCGGATGCCTCGATTCTTGCTTCGCCGAATAAACGATTTTGTACTGCGTCGGTCCCTGTTTCTCGCGCTGCCTGATTTGCTCTCGTTTGAGCCTTCGGCGCTCTTGCCTGCACACCTGCCTTCGATTGGTAAGCCAGTTGTTAGTCGCAATCAGGGGAAGATCACCTGTGACTGTTCATATGGGTCTACATCAGCCATTCTCATTGCTTGAAATTTGTGCTCAAGGTGGTCCACTAAATCTACAGAAGGTTTTCCTCCAGCAGCGACGCTAGAGGCGTCTTTCTTCACTGGTGCCCTTGGCCGCTTCTTGATTCCAGGACTCAGAACTTGCTCTTCGCTGTCAATGATGCCATCCGCCTTTCGCTGTTTATCGGCTCAGTAAAGAAAGAGTATTCGTGTTCTATATGCCTACCCATTCCTGAATTTTGGCAATTAGCTGAGATTTTGTCGTACTTGACAACTTTTCTTCTGACTTCATGATCATCAACGTCTTGATCAACATATCCTTTCTAAGCTTAGTCCATTTTGATTTGGTAGCAGTCTGCCACAAATGGCGAATTTCATCTTCGGCGGAGGATTGAGCTGTCGCAATGCTCGGCGTTTCATCCAAACACATCGCGTCCGAAAGATGGCCATTCTGTTCGATAATACTGGTTACAAAGGCTGACAATTTCGGTAAGCATGCTTACTTCGGGTGTTATTGATGGCATTTCTGCAGGAAACTCAGGAATAGGAACTGATACTTCCTGGGGCAAATTCGCGTCTTCTAAAAGCTGCTGACGTCGATACTGTCAATAAAATCAGTCAAATGTCAGATAGTAAATGTTAATAAGCCACACCATCTGTAAAGTTGATAATAGGATCTCTTTTGAGCCGCCGAAGTGAAGGCCAAGTTTTTCACACAAGTGAGCGAGCACATGCCACTTCTTGTGACAAAGCTTCTTGAAGTTGCCATCCGAAAGGGCCTTCAAAGCATTGTCATATTCCGATTGAGTGGGAACTTCGATCAGCTTTCGATATGTTGCACCATCGCCATCCTCCATTCCAGCATCCATTCCCCAGATCTTGACAGCGTGACGATGGAATAAACCAAGATAAAAGCAGTGCATTGAATCAATGACCACATACAAGCAGGGATCCCAATATGGTAAACGCAGCAGCTGCGACCACCTCAAGCCGTACCCATCGAAGATGTCGTCTTGCTCCGCCTTTGTCTTTGCAGCTTTCCATTCCTCTGCTTTCTTGATATGTTCTTCCTTCGTTCGTCTCTTCCATGAGTGAAAATCAAGGTTTGGAATGTCTCCAAGAGTGGTGAAGCAATACGAACAGAAATGGCGTGATCTCGCACTCCCAAAGCCTGCCATTTTCTTCGACGCGATGAGATCTGCCACCAAGGGAATCATAGCGACGAACACTCTTCGGCCAGCAGAATATCTTGGTGTGCGTCGGAGATACAGCCCCACGTCCCAAAGTTCCAAGAGGCTATCTACGAGGGGTTCTAGGAGATTATTGATCTGCAGAACAGAAGGTTCCTGGGGACCGGGTATTACGCCAACTAATAAGACGTTCTCCATGCGATTACGAATATTGTGGGGAAGGTTTAGGCAAGTCATATAAATTGCGCTGATGCTGACATGCTTGCCCGACTGTTTATTCCCATAAGGATTAAAACCATCCATATTGATACTAAAAACCAGGCGGCCATCGGTTCCTTTGTCCCGTACAAAAGTCCTGCCGTTGCATTTGAACTCCCTCATAACAGGAGCATCCCAGATGTCAGACATCCTCTCCGGTGTCGAAGAACCTAGAACATCACGATCTAAGAGCTCTTCAAGCCCGGGGCGAGCATAGAGCCGCGCTAACCAGTCCTTAAATTCCTGCATAGCATATTCGCGAATGGGTTTTCCATTAGGCTGTCGCAGATGCGCTTGACATTCGGGTCCTCCAGGGAATTCCGTATAGTTGCAAGAAGCGGGATAATGTTCGCGATTATAAAGCTGGAAGCACCGAGGGCAACATACGTAAGACTTGGCTTTAGGTTCGATGTTGGAACGGATGACGAGTGTTTCGACAGTTGTGGGTATGGTATGAGGGAGGAGTGCAGGGGAATTGTCATTTGTATCCTCGTGGTTACCCAGCAGGCTGAACACCGCAAGATAGAAACTACACTGGGCCTGAGAAACGCCAGTTGCCAGATAAAGACATAAAACAGCGACGTAAACCACCGCAGCCCAAGGTTTCATATTTAGAAATGGAAAATTCATATAGACACCTTCGTGGTAAACGGGTGAGGATGAGACCTAGAAAACCAAAGAGGGCGACTCACCGGGATCAATACTGTTGACTTCCTGAGACATGACCCTCTGTCGCTCCCACTCTTCGCGTTTCAAGTCTTGGAGGCGGACCGACTCTACCTGTAGGCCAGAAGACAGATGGCCGAGCAGCGGTACTACTTCTTCGTCTTTTTCATATTGGATCATATAACGATTCGTTAGATCAATACAAGAATGTAGCCAATCTTCGTGCGAAAGAGCCAAAGTGTTATTTGGTAGCCCTGCAGCGAGTTTAAGGCTGTCAATAGAAACTATGGGTTCCACAAAGGAACGCGCGGCGGGAGGGACGTCGAAGCAAAACGAGGACGACCTGAGTTGGTCATGGAGGGTGGCAACATTGCGTCGCAACAACCGCTGCTCCATGTCGGTGATCCACTGGAGGACAGCGGATCGGCTGGAATCATCAGAGACATTCTCAGTCGGCAGCCTCATAGGTAAATAGAAAGGAAGCGTAGATTTGGATGGCGTATTTAAAAGTAAATGTAGTAGATCACGGAAAATTGTTTCTGTGAAAATTTCAACATATGCGGCCTAATGGAATTTGGTCAGGGTCTGATCTGATCATCGGCGCTTAAAGGTTTATCCTTGTGGACTTTAATGTGTTCATAGCGTTCGGCAGTACTTCAGGGAAGATGAGAGTTGATTGACCGCCGAAAGATAGATAACACTCACTGTATGACCGCTGGAGGGAATGTAAGACTTATGGCTGGACCAGCTCCTAATTTCTGTTTCTCTACGCTATCCAGTGCTTTATACCAATCATTGTCATAGAAGTTGAGAGGAAGCCCCGGCGGAGCCGTTGCACAGGTATCTGTCCGCGCAGGTTTGGCTTCAACCCGAACGTGGGGAAACCTTCCTGGTCCCGGTTTCCCGTCAGGTCCATACCGCATAGACATGGACAGATGATCCCAGGTCCGGAACCACGTTTTTACTGCGACATTGCGCCATGCGGGCGTCAAAATCTCATGGATTTTCGTTCCGTTCGGGTATGTGACTTCCTCATCTCCACTACAAACGTCCGCCGGCATTCGTTGCCAGAGCTTCTGGAATGCTTCCATGTTGCCACCTTCCTTCGCGTAGCAATTCGCAGCTATTTCTCGACGATTGCGCAACTAGCAGAAGACTTGATTAGCGTGATGTTGCGTGACGATGATCCTTTACTCACATATCGCTGGCGGGCACTTTGGTTGCTGCGCCGTTTGTCTTGTTGTTCTTTTATAGTGTCGTCTACAGTCAAGGCTGCGCGATTCATCCGATATTGGCGATACAGGGTCCGGAAATGGATCATGAATGCCTTTTGCACCTCAACTACGTTGTCGGTAAATGGATTTGGCTCCTTCAAAAACTTGTTGGCTAGAAGAAGAGCCAGTCGCTCATTCCAAGGTGTGAAGACGGTCGATCCCTCGAAGTCGAGAAGAAATGTTTCGAGGTTTGGTCCGTCGACTTCTTTTTGTGACTTTCTGAACTCATCTAACTGGTTTCTCGATGGAGTTTGAATCGCAAAAGGTTTCTTGTGACCAAATATTTCTGAGATCTGTATACGGATAGATAGCTAGACAAATTATCAGATCCACTCACGTCCAAAACTAGACATACCACACCTTAAAATCATTTTCAGCAATGGTGAAAGGCTTTGGTGTATGCGTCTGCTTGGAAGCCAATTTTCGGCCTCGACTATAAAGATTGTCATTCGGACGAGACTTCCGCCGCCGAACCCGATGGTTACGCCTGCGATTGACTTCATCATCACTGCCTTGGTCTAAATCAACTTCGCTTTCACCGTCGTCCTCACTTTCAACTTTGTCACTAGCGTCATACAGATGGGGTGCTTCGTGCTCGTCATTTTCCATCTGTTTGAATTAAACAAGACCAAGGTTGAGCGAAATTGGGTGAGATAGGTATTATTGTGAGATTAGATGCTTACACAATCGGGGGTTACTATGTGGTGATCCCACCCAGGCTCCAGGCCTTGATTGTCCGGAGCATTCATTTCAATCTCGTATATCTGACTAGCTGCAAACATGTTGATTTAATGCTCCATATCGCCAGAAAGGTGGAATCACCATTACTATCCGCCCTTTCGCTGCTCGCCCCTTCATTCACTCCTACCATGCGACGACAGTCAGTCATGGGTCAAAACGTACAGAGGTAATGCGCACTGTTGACAGAATCAAGACAGTCATGAGCACAGTCAACATCTTCCATGGGCGATGCCACGTCATTCATCAGCAAAATGTCCAAATCTTATATGGACTTTTTTAGTCTTATTCATGCCATACCTTAGTTTGAACTTATCTTGTAAGCACTTGAAGGCAGAGTTGACAGCTAAGTTAAAGAAAAGGTGATAAGTTGCAATAATAACACACAAAGCAAAAAAGTCTTGGGAAATATTATGTCCTTTTCATCAAGTCATTGTAAGTTCTGTTCTACTGGTCATAAAATTCCGGAAAAATCATGACAAATCTTAGAATATTAAAAAAACATAAGTTTATATGTAAGCTTTTGTCAGAAACATACCGGTTATGGAGATATCAAGATTCCATAATGGGGTGGGGGTCATTGTCAACTGCAGATAGACTCGTCATAGAGCCTGCTCTACCACCCGGAAAATTCTGGAAAAATCACGACAAATCATAAAATATTAAAAGAACATAAGTTTATATGTATGTCTTTGTCGGAAAACATACCAGTTTTGGAGATATTAAAAAAAATGACAAGAATGTCATGTTTTATACTGGTTCCTGCACCGATTTTCATGTTTTAAGAGTGCAAATATATGTATTCAAGGTCCAGGAATTCGAATCTCGTTTTAGATTTATTATCCGATCAATATCTGAGGAGCTATAGCGCAATTTTGTGTTTATCATATGTTAAATGTGCCATATCTCATTAGAATCTCATCCAACAAAGAATCTAATTAGATATTCGGACTCCCCGACCTCGAAAATATAGGAATACACTTTTAGATCATGAAAATCCATGCAGAAATGACCCGGAAATATCTCCTACCTATGATTTGAGGAACTTTGACTCGAAAATCCCAAGTCCAGCAGTCACATGATGTCATGTGACATGTTGAACTTCTGTTTCGAGCACAACGTTGATTCTTCTTCATCACCACCATCATTCTTCCCCTCCCCATCCTCCCCCTCCCCCTTTCTTGCCCTCCAGGCCTGTAATATGGTAAGTAACATCCTCTTCACCTTCCTACCTCTCCCCCAGCTGATTCTAAGCTGGTTTAGGACGCTTTTTTGCCTATTTTGGACGCTTTTTTGGGGCAATTTTGGAGGCTTATTTGAGGGGATACTTGGGGGGATGTTTGAGGGGATACTTGGGGGGATATTTGAGGGGATATTTAGAAGGATTTTGGGGATTCTTTGGTCACTGGTGAGTGCTCTCTATCTCTGTATGTTTTCATACTCATTTGTGACTTGTAGGATATTTCTTTTCTCATCATCACTCCCTCATCATCCAATCTCATCCTTTTGTGTAGATTATTTACAATGTATTGTATTTGTTATGCTAATATAATGACTTTCTCTATGACTTATTCACTCTTAAGCCTCTTATAATTGATTTTATGACTTTGGCTTGTCTTATTTTTCCTTACCTGCCTTAATTGTATGCTTTTGTGACTTGAGTATGACTTATCCACAATTAAATTACTTGATTGGACATCTACACCTTAGCCTCAAAGTCAGAATAAGTTTCAAAAGGAGAAATAAAGTCTGTTTTAAAACCTGTGAGTAAATTTTTCCTTATTGTGAACTTTTTTTCATGTTTAAGTTATTTAAGTTGAACAAAAGTTGGATTGACGTTTTCCTGATGTTGGGGCATATCGAATCTGCCCCGACAATGTAACGGGCATTACCGTTAAAGGACTCGTTCGCAATCGATGTAGGCGAATAGGAGTGAGTCCCCGTCGAATGCACATCTAGGGGTGTTGACACGGGCATGGATGTTGTAACATCTAAGGCGCGTGATCAGCAAGCTCCGCCGCTTTTTGAAATTGAACCAACTTTGAGCGTCACCAAGGGGGTGAGTGAAGACTACAGGAGCTTGCGGCATCGTAGGGACACTAGGACCTGAACGGAAAGTTAGCGGTCAAGATATACAGAAATTCGAATTCTATTTGACTCATACCGGCTTCGGAACGACTGCTCCCTTGATCGCCTTGACCTGATGGAACAACGGATAATGGACGAGTTTGTAATACTTCCAAAGAATGCATCTCGTCTCCTTGAAGGACGTTTGCACCCGTTCGATTTCCGACAAAAGATTTGCCTGGAGAGGATAAAATCATATCACCTTAAGGTGGACGCTAAGCCATTCCGAGATATTGGAATTGAATCAAGACTGACTCTGTGAAGTACCATTTCCATTGTCAGAACGGCCTCATGTGAGACGACCTCGCGGGAGATTAAATTCAAGGCTATGAGTCGGCATTTGGACATTATTGCGTATAGGATCCATGGAACGCATAACAATTTGTTGTCCTTCTGTTTCCATTTCTAGACTTCAGGTGAGCAGCTTTCCACGGTTAAATTGAGTCCAAGTATACATACCTGTGGGAACAGAAGTAGGAGAGACGCTTTCATGCAGTCCAGAAACCACGTCATCATCTGAAGAAAATTTAGCGATGAAGATAAATGAAAGATAGACAAATGCACCTGAAGATACAGCGTAACTAATGGGGAGATGCGAACCAACATGCTTTAGGGTAACCGTTTCCTCGAAATCCTCGTCGGCGGAAACAAAATCTTCATCTGTCGCGTCCAACGTAAACCCCTCCATAAGATTATCGATATTAGAGAATACTGAGGAACTTGAATCTTCCAACAGACCAGCCGAATCATTGGTGCGGGGAATAGTTTCATCCCCGGTGGTATCAATGCTCTGCGCAGAATACGGCCCCCCTTGCATTGTTCGGGCGGTGGCCGTCGCGGTGTGGCCGTCGCGGCGAGCTTTTTGTGTCGCACGAAGCTTACGGGAATTTGCTATGATTGGAATTTCGTTTTTCTGCAAATTATGCATTACATACGCCCCTCTATATGGCTCCCCGACCGGGACGGTTGTTTCGTGCCTACAAAACATGTAAAAGGGTATCCTCAACTAATTTCAAAGCACTCACTTGTTGGGACCAGCGTCAGACATGGATGGAAGGCAGAGGGCGAGAAAGAGAAATTCGATCGAGCTACTTGAACAAAATAATTACTTCCGTCCCCGCCTAGGTGAACAACAATTCGGCATGGTAAAAATAGAACACTACTACGCTGTGGTCTTGCTCGGAGTTCGGAAAGGGTCCCTGGATTTTCAAGCCGGTCATCACACCGCCTGAATTATATTCCAGTGTCAGCACCATCTCATCGGTAAAAAAAAAATGAATAATATCATACCAACTACGTAAGGAAATGGCCGAACATATCTAGATGTATGACAAAGTCGGATGATATAACAGGAACCGGTCGCTATCATCAGCTAGAAAAAAAACCCATACAAAAAAGGACACCACGAGAAAAAGGAAGGGAAAGAACACGCGGTAAACGACTTCGTTGCTGGCGGCACGGTGGAATACTTTAACAGCGAAAGCAATTGAAACGCCGAAAAGGTCGACGATGTTATTGTAAAACCAAGTATGCCCCACGATGGTCGAAACATTCATACAGAGTGTACAGAGGCGCGAATGTACGACCTGAACAAGATCCCTCGAATGAACAAAACGGGAGTCTAGTTCGTTACGAGCAAACGATTCTAACCATGCAATTGAGTAAAAAGAAAATTCCGATTACAGTGAAATAACCGACCAGAGAGTCTGACATTTGAGTTTTCCGCAAGTGGCCTGCTACCAAGTTCCTGCAACTCGTCTGAATGACGATGTAGGATCTCCTCTGAGAGCCCCTGAAGCGTCTGCTCTAATCCATTGCAGACTCTGTGGATAGTGGCCAGTTGAGCACCAACCAGAGACTTGAAATGAAAGAGGTCTTCTCCTCTCTCGGCTTGAGTCGCCAGCAAAGCTTGAACAGTTTGGGTCAATTCGTCACCCTTAACCTGATTTATCGACTGCGTGCGCGCTAATTGTTGCGCAAGAGACCCAATGCTATCGCCAATGCGCCTTGTGATCCCTTCCTCCAGTTCACGCGACATCTTCTGTATCGTTTCTTGGATATCACGTAGATCAATCCGAATTTGACAGATTTGTTGACTGGTCGCTTCTTGCCTCGACTCGATCGCTTCAACTGCTTTTTGGACACTATCTACGATATTGTCGACATCTTGCTTGTAATCGGCCTATAAAATTATCAAGGGTGAAATTTGCATCACGACTTGAGGTACAAGTACAGACCGACATTTTCTCAACCGTATTCTTGTACAATTGCTGTGTAATTCCCATTGCTTTGAGTTCTTCTTCCAACTGTGTGAGTCGATGTTCGAGCTGCTCCTCGTAGCAGGGCACCATATCCAAAAACTGTTTAGTGCTCCCTATATCGCAAAATAAGTTCATAGAAGGGAACGTGGCAAATCCTCGTACCTCAAGTGAATAGCGAATTTGTGGTTACCCTGACACCACTAAAACGGGAGAAGATGCTGAACGAGTTGGTGAAAGTAAGTCGAGGAGAGAGGTCGGCTCCGAGGGAACTAAGGGTACATTTTGGGGTAGAATTCCTATCTCGGGCCAAGGGTCGAAAGAGGGTAATTGACCTAAGAAAGAGTTGAATTAGTGGGTCTGAAGCAGGGTCGAGCTCTCGCTTACTGTGCCCCAGATACTGTTGAAATTTTATTTTGCCGATTGCAGCTTGCCGAAGGGCGGCGGAATTGTTACACAAACACGATGCGCAATGACACGTCAGCTAAGAATCGTCGATCTCTTGAGCTCTCGCTTACTGTGTCCCGAATATCGTTGGAAATTTTTTGCCGGTGCGAGCCTAAGTAAGGGTGGCGCAACTGTTGAATAAACACGATGCACAATGACATGTCAGCTAAGATGGTCGAACTCTGGAGCTCTCGCTTACTGTGTCCCAAATATTGTTGAAGTTTTTTGCCCTCGCTAAGGGCGGCGCAACTGTTAAATAAACACGATGCGCAATGACACGTCGGCTAAAATGCGCGATGTGTGATGTTTGGATATGCCTAAGTGGCACATAAATCAAACAAATCTGGATCTATCGGCATGTATCACTGAAAACAACGGGAAGGAGATACTAGTGGTTGCTAAATCACCCTGGACATGTGACGAATGTTGTCAACATCAATTACAAACAAGCTCAAATACATGTCAATGCACTGTCTAGCCTACGGGGAATATGCGCGGAATACTAGGAGCTCTGCCAAAATGATCAAAGAAAGCCTGACAGTAATGTCCAGCTGCGAGTCTCTCGACCTTTTCCATCATCAATCTATGCCAATAGACCTGACCGTTCACATTTGAGGAGAATGAATGTTGAGTTAACAATCGGGGTACATCCCCGGGCCAATCCATCACGATATTTTGAAAAGCCTCAACAAAAGGACACCTCTTGATCCAGTCTTCTGCAGCCACTCCAATTGACTCGTTCGGGAGTGATATAATCGAAACGCCTCCGTCAGGCCACATCGCATCTAATTTCTTGGATCGAATCTTGTTTCCTTCATCAGTAGCCCACATACACTGCATTATGAGACGATCGAGGGTTATCAGCTCAGCCCGAAAGTTGTGTTCTTCTGTATCCCAGATAAGATGTTGACTGTCAATAGCGGAGAATCCGAGTCCACCCGTGCGGCGCCATACAACATGATCGTTCCATACTAGCATCCGCATGTCTTCCTTTTTTGGCAAGTCTTGGGGGAAAATATCCCTAGCCGCTTCCTTCAGCTTACTCCCTCGACGCCTCGAATGAGAAGTACTTATAGCGGTAGCGGGAGCTTCAGAGGTTTGCTGTCGATTATCGACTCGGACGAGTTCAAGCTCCAAAGCCACTCCACGTAAAAAGGTGCGCCATTGCTGGGCATTAGGGAGGGCGCCCGAGCGCAATGAATCACCGAGAGTGTCCATCCAAGAGGGTCGAACGACCAGCCAAGCAAGCATGTGTTCCAAGTTCTTCTGCTCGTCGCTTCCACGGAATATGCCACGAGGGGGGAAGGCAAATCCTCGAAAAACGTTTGCATTGGGGTGGTCGATTACGCGTACTATATCAGCTTTGACCTCCACAAGTGCCGTCTTCCAAGAATCAAGGGACTTTGGGAAACCAGGCGTGTCAGGGTCCTGGAAGAGATCTAGGTTGACCGATATATTGGGCTTTTTCATTTTCGCTCGGAGAGCCTTCTCCTTTGAATCTAAATAAAGTGCGGGTTTAGTCCTATGAAGAATCCCGAATTAAGTACTTACATGGCTGAGAACGATGCGCCTTTTGGACTGATTTTTGGGGCGGAGCATCCATCGATTCCGACCTGGGACCTCCACCGAGTAAGTTGAGCTGAAGGTTGCCAGGCTTCCAGTTGTCAATGGCGGCGTGAATCTGGCGCGAAAGGGGCCCTTGATAGAAAATTGGCGCACCCGGCCATCGTTTGATTTCAATTCCACGATGAGTAGGTTGAGTTACCGGCAATTGCATCACGATAGTCGTACTGGACGTTACTTCCGAGGATGGACGTACATACCATACCGGAATTCCTTTCTCGTGTAGGTCGCAAAGAACATCAATCCGGTCGGTTATGCAGCCGAGACGAGTTTTGTCAGCTAGTGGGGGTCCAGCCGATGAAGGGAGGGGCGGAGAATCGAGTGAAGATATCATTTTCTGGTCAAGCGCAAGCTTGTCCAGTATGGCCCGCAGCTCCAAACAGTATCGCTGAGCAGCAACGACCGTGAGATGAACAGCTGTGAAAGGCTGCGGCGTAAACCGAAGGGTGGTCGTACAATGGCGCATCTTCGCAGCGCATTTGTGGAGTTTTTGATGATCTGAACCATCGCTGCATGCACACGCATCGACCTCCTGCATCAGACTGGCGCGAATTTCGTACAACTCCTCCACAATGTTGGGCAGCAGCATCCCGAACGACTTCGAATCGGGGCCTGTCCAAAAGTCGAATGCAGAGATATTCCACCAAAGTCGACGAAGAGGATGCGAGTCGATGTCCTTTTTAGCAGGTTTTCTGAGGATGTAAGCATAATGTTCTTGACCGTCAAAATACCATTGCGGCCATTGACCCCAGTCCTCTGCTCCCCAGCGTCCGTCGACACACATTGATATGACTTGATTTCCAAGGTTAACGTGCGGGAGGTAGTCAGCATTAGGAGTGCTGATAATGAGCCTTTCACCCTTGTGCAAATGCAGACTACCTTTGCTACCGGCGGAGACATATGTAGAGTCGAGTTCACCAATGAGTAGAGCATCAGAGACTTGCAAGGTCCCTTAAATTTGAATTTGTGAGTTCAAATAGCTCTGGAACAGAGCTAAACTGACTCACCGTCTCCGGGGCGGGTGAACGGATGATATATGGTATCTCCTTTACAGTCGCGCGGCCTTTCTTCCATGCTCACCTACAATTTCACCTATAATGTCAGTGAGCGATATCGAGTCAGCCTTACTTGGCACAAAGACGCGATTGCTAACACTACCTACCGTCAACAACAGGTGGTCAGTTTCGAACGTGGCTTGTTACGACCTTAGTCTGTGAGACTCAGGTTGCAGACAAGTGACAAAGACTTGAGAGCGAGGTGAGAGTAGAGAAAGGGAAAGATACAATTGGTAAAGCATAGGGAAATACATAGAGTATCTACGCTTACTTATACTAAGACTATCTACCCGAGGTAACTAACTATAGAACGGGCTGAGTAACCATGACCGAGGTAGATGAGTAATGCTGAGAAGGAAAGTATAAACTAGGAAGGAAGATGATCAATCATGAGAATAGAAGATTGATCATGGGAACTAAAAGATATAACAGGTATCATGAAGGATCAATCAAGGGAACAATAAGAATGATCATGAGAAGGGAAAGATAAACAAGGTAAGGTCAAAGAAGAAGTGACAAGGGAATGAATGATGGGAGAAGCATAGGTGGACCAGAGTATATCCAGGTATGTGGAAATGAATAAGCATAATGACGTTCTTCCTGTAGGTTGGTAAATCCATAACATTACCCCCTGTTCAGATTTCGTGTCCACACGAAATAAGATAGACTTGATGAGGATAAGAACGGTCAATCATTTCGTCGTCAACGATTCGAGTACAGTGAACTCCACAAGTTCGTTCAACAACTCCATAGCCCATTTGTCCAAGATAACGTTTGGAAAGAATTTTGACTTGTGGAAAATCCCATTTATGCGCAATAGAAAAGATGTCGACCCAGTCGAGGTTGGAAAAGAAAGAGTAATCGCCATATCGTGTATTATAGAACACACGGAGAAATTTTCGAAAATCATGGGAGTCTACGTCTTGGATGAGGTAGGGATCGTTTGATGTATAGCGTTTGGATAAAGGATGGTGAGGTTCGTTATGGCCAGTGAGTTTTTGTTGCCAATAGATAGATTCGCGAGTGAAGAAGTAGGAGTGGACGTGGAATTTGGTTCCGTCGTTGGTCATGAATACAATGTCGGCTCCACGGATAAAGATGTCTTTTGAAACAGGTGTAAAAGATTCGGTAATGGCTTGCATATTGTGATGGCTGAAGGGATGAAAGGGTTGGAGCACTTTTAGGTTGGTTTTATAATTGTCCATTAGGAAGCTTTGCTCTATATTCAGAGAGTGCTTCTTCTGCATTTTCTAGGGATGATCGTGGTATCCAAGAGTCGTCTTCATTTCCATATCCCTTCCAGTGAACTAAAAATTGTATTCCTCGGCCTTTCCGTCGATGTCCTCGGATTTCTTCAACTTCGTATTCTTCTTCTTCATTGATAATGTCAGGTGGAGGTGGAGTGGGTTTCTTCTGACTGTCAAACTCGGGGTCTCGGACTTTGGTTAGGAGTGATGTATGGAAGACGTCGTGTATCGCCCAAGTATCAGGTAATTTCAGTTTATAAGATCGATCGCCGATTTGTTTCAAGATCTCGAAAGGTCCATATCGTTTGTGGTCTAGTTTCCGAGTCGGACGATTGGAATGAATGTTCGTTGCTTCTAACCAAACTTTATCTCCTTCGGCAAAGGGTTCCTTGTGGTGTTTGTTGTTTCCTCTGTCTCTCATCATCTCGTTGTTTGCTTCCATCGCAGCTTTAGCTTCTTCTCTGACATTTTCTAACTCTTCTATCAAGGAGGTGGCGGTGGGGTTTGTCGTTTCAACCGTGATGTTTCCTTTCCATGGATGAAGTCCGTAATTCAAGAAGAATGGGGTTTGTCCGGTGGCAGCGTGGGTTTTGTCGTTGTAATGGAATTCTGCCATGGGAAGCCATCTCGTCCAATCGTCTTGTCGATAATTGATGAATGCTCGAAGATAGGTTTCAATTTCCTGGTTCATCCTCTCTGTTTGTCCGTCTGTCTGTGGGTGATATGCCGTAGAAAGATTTCGTTTGATGCCTAGAGCATTGCATAAAGATTCCATGAATTTTGATGCGAACTGCGGTCCTCTGTCACTGATGATACGTTTTGGGATTCCATGATGGCCAAACTTCTTCTTTGTAGATCTCCGCGAGGTCCGTGGATGTGAGTGACGTGGTGGTGGGAACAAGGTGGGTCATTTTAGAGAATCTGTCAACGATAACAATAATAGCATCCTTCTCTCTTGACTTCGGTAGTGGTCCAATCATGTCTATAGATATCTCTTCCCAAGGTTTGTCGGGGATAGGAAGTGGATTAAGTGGAATGTGATCGGGTCGTCTAATCGTTTTGTTCTTCTGGCACATGTCGCATCCTCTGATGTATCTTCTGATGTCTGTCTTGATCGTGGGCCACCAAAAGGTCCGTTTTAGTAATTCTAACATGCGATGTTGTCCTGGATGTCCGATGTCGGGTGGATAATGATGATCGTAAAGGACCCGATCTCTGAGTTCCTTTTCTTCTGGGACATGGAGTAGTAATTTTACAGTAGAAAAATCCAAAAGCATTTGGATCTATTTTTCTGATATCTCCTTCAAAATATGTTGGTAGATCCTTCCTTGTCGGAAAACAATTCCTTCAGATTCCCATACTTTCTCCAGTTGTTTCTTCATTTCCTGTAGTACCATTGTTTCCCTTCTTTTCGAGTTTCTGATGTCCTCCAACATTTTCTGATCTGCTGACACTTCAAATCGTCGGTTGAGTAATACTGTTTCTTCGTAATTCGATACATCTTTCCTGAGTTCTCGTGTGAATATTTTGTCCTTAAACATTTCGACGTTTTTGTTGTCTTCTGAGGTGTCCGGTTTAACAATGCGAGATAAGATGTCGGCTTTGGTGTTTGTCTTTCCTGGAATGTGTCGTAGAAGGAAGTCATATTCCTGTAGCATGAGGTACCATCTCGCTTGTCGAGCATTGAGCTTTTGAGGTTCTCGGAAGTACTTGAGGTTCTCGTGATCTGTCCATATCTCAAACTGCTCCTTTGCATCTAATAGGTAGTGTCGCCATAGTTTCAAAGCTTTTATAATGGCCAGCAATTCCTTGTCGTAGATTTCGTAATTTCGTTCGGCTTCAGATAGTGTTTTTGACATGAAGGCGATTGGATGCCATTTGTCTTCCTGTTTTTGCGACAGTACTGCTCCTGTTCCATAGTTTGATGCGTCCACTTCAACTCTGAATTGTCCATAGTCTTTTGGTAATGCAAGAACCGGTTCGCTGGCAATTGCTTGTTTGAGCTGTTCGAAAGCTTGTTGTTGTTCATCGTTCCAATACCATTTCTCCCCCTTCTTAGACTTCAACTCGTTTAGCGGTTGTGCGATGGTACTGAAATTCTTGGTAAATCGTCGGTAGAAATTCGCAAAACCTAGAAAACTCTCGACTTGTTTGACCGTGGTAGGGACTGCCCAATCTCGTATTGCCTTGATCTTTTCTTCTTCCATAGTTGCCTTTCCATTCCCAATAACCGTTCCTAATACCGTCGTTGATGATACATTGAATTCGCATTTCGTCCGTTTGAATGATAAATGGTGTTTCTCCGCTATTTTGAGGAAACGTGTAGTTCGTGACTCCAATTCTTTATCGTCTTTTGCTGGGATAATGAAGTCATCCATGTAGTTGGCTAAAGATCCGTCTTGTATCATTTCTCGAAAAATTGTTGCCATCATGCGTGAAAAAGTTGCGGGGGAATTGCTCATTCCAAAGAACATGACCGTTGGTTCGAATAGTCCTCGATTCGTTAAGAAAGCTGCTTTCCATTCATCTCCTTCTCGTATCCGAACGTTGTTGTATCCCCAGATAATGTCTAATTTGTTGAAAACTTTGGCGTCTCTGAGTTGATCTAGTACTTCACTGATGAGGGGTAGTGGCGTCTTGTCCTTGATTGTGATCTCATTCAGTTTCCTGTAATCCTGACATAATCGTAGTGAACTGTCCTTTTTGGGAACGAAAAAACATGGTGCTGCGTAAGGTGATTTCGATGGTCGGATTCGATTGGTAGCCAGATTTTCGTCCAAAAATTTGTCCAATTCTTCTTTCTCTAATGGCGTCATGCTATAGACCTTTGATGATATCTCCGTTGGTGCGTTTTCCGTAAAGTTAATTTCGTGATCCCATTCCGTTCGTGCAGGAAGTTTGTCAAAGTTCTTCTTGTTGAAGAGATGGGCGTAGGGACGGATATAATCAGGTAAGTCTTCCGGGTTGGTAGGGTCTATTTCCTTTTCCTCCGTAGCGCTTTCCACATCCGTGGTCAGCCGTCGAGCGAAAGGGATAGTTTCATGTTGAACAGTGCATGTGCTTGGGCATCTAGAGAACCTGACTTCTTGATTTATCCAATCGATTTCCGGGTTGTGTTGAATTAACCAATCGTATCCCAAGAAAATGTCTGCACTTGATATGTCCGATACCAATGCTTTAATATCCTCTTTGTGTCCTCCTAAATCCATCTGGATCCTGGCGTCTTCAGTTAACTTTCCGCTCCTATTTGGTGTTCCATCTGCATTTCTCATCTTGATCGGATGTTGTCATTTGGTTTTCTCCAAGTTTTCCTTCTTAACCAATCCTTTGGCTACTAGCGTCATATGTGCTCCAGAGTCGATAAGGGCCTTGACCGTCTTGGTTCCATTCTTTGTTCTGATATTTGCGTCTAGCAAGATTTCGCGCTTCGAGTCTCGTTTGAAAGGGATAACATAGGTAGATTTCGAAATAGATGTTACATGGGGAGAGACTCTACGTTTTAGGGGTCGATCCTTCGCGCTCAGGTTGACCCGTCGACAAAATCCTGTTCTTCGGCTGCCTTATCCTCCTCTTGAGGGTTTTCTTCGGCAAATTCTCTAGTCCTAGCTTTCTTCGGCGCCTTGCAATATTTGGCGATGTGTCCTATGCGGTTACAGTTGTAACAAGTCATTGGTTTCCTTGGTTGCCTGCAATCTTTGGCGAAGTGTCCGATCTTTCCGCAATTGAAACATTTCTTCTGGTTGTTAGAGAATTGAGCTCTAGCGGTTTCGGAACTACCAATCTCCATTGGTTGACCACTTCCTCCATAAGTTACTCCAGAAGAGGTGTGTTTGTCGAACATGTGCATGGTTTCGGCTCCTATTCCGACTGATTTGATTACATTGGTCCATTCGGCAAGGTTGGTGGGTAGATTGGTGGGTGGGAATGATAAGATGGTTCGTATGATATCCTTTCGAACGTTTTTCTTGAGCAAAAATACAGCGTGTTGATCGTCGGTGCCCGCTTTGTTCTTCAGCAAGTTGAACTCGACCAGGTAGTCGATAATGGGCCTCCTTCCTTGGACTAGGGTTTCTATAGCGACTTCGCTCTTCTCCTTCTCTTTTCCATCAATAAAGGCTTCCTTCATTTCTTTCTCAAACTCGTTCCATGATATCTTGTTGTTACCATTGATCCTGTCAGCGATTAAAGCGGCTAATGCTCCTGCTGTTCCGTTGTGCATTCGTGAGACGCAAGCGATGATCTTGTCATTGTCGGTGGTGACTTTGTTGAATGTCAAAAATAGTTGGATACTCCTCCACCAATCTTCAAACTTCTCTCTACTTCCCTCAAACTTTCCTGGATCGGGGATTAAAGCTCTGAAAGAATCGTTGGTCGACATGTTTGCTAGTTTGTTGGCAAGTTCTTCTTCTTCTTCAGGTGATATACGACTGGTTGGTTCGTCTTCGTCTTCCTTCTCTGAGTGATGATTCTCTTCTACTGACGATTGGATCTGCTCGTCTTCTTCCGGTCTCGGTTGAAGTTGTTGTAATAGCCTCAAATGCTCGTTCTCTGCCTTCTTTTCAAGCTCTTGTAACGTTTCTTGTTGGTAGATGTCTAAATCTTCTTCGATCGTTCTCTGTAGATCCTGTTTCCGACTTGGCATACAATAGTGCCCGAGTGATTACTCCGTAAAAAAAATTCGACGCGATAAAGCGACCTTCAAAGCAAGTGCTTTCAGTAATGTGGATAACGACGCAATAGAGCGACCTTCAACGCAAGTGCGTTCAACTGGTAGGTTCTGCCGTATGCACTACCACTACAGCAAGCCCTCGATAGCTGCTGTCTGCAAGGTGAGGTGTAGACGCTTTACCAGATGTTACGACCTTAGTCTGTGAGACTCAGGTTGCAGACAAGTGACAAAGACTTGAGAGCGAGGTGAGAGTAGAGAAAGGGAAAGATACAATTGGTAAAGCATAGGGAAATACATAGAGTATCTACGCTTACTTATACTAAGACTATCTACCCGAGGTAACTAACTATAGAACGGGCTGAGTAACCATGACCGAGGTAGATGAGTAATGCTGAGAAGGAAAGTATAAACTAGGAAGGAAGATGATCAATCATGAGAATAGAAGATTGATCATGGGAACTAAAAGATATAACAGGTATCATGAAGGATCAATCAAGGGAACAATAAGAATGATCATGAGAAGGGAAAGATAAACAAGGTAAGGTCAAAGAAGAAGTGACAAGGGAATGAATGATGGGAGAAGCATAGGTGGACCAGAGTATATCCAGGTATGTGGAAATGAATAAGCATAATGACGTTCTTCCTGTAGGTTGGTAAATCCATAACATGGCTGCTCCAGAGAAACAACACTAATTGTCACGCACTACTATACGTGACACTTAGAGTATGTAACGCTAACTCATATTTAGATCGCCGTTGTATACTAGTATATATAGCTTGACGAATCAAATCAGCATCAGCCCTAATATAAGTAACATATATGTAAATAGACCCAGATAAAATAGACTCGGAAGGCGAGTGTATTATTAGTAGCGAATGTACATATAGAAGGCTGCTCCGACAGACATAGCGAGTCCAAGCTTGAAGAAATTAGAATAGCGGACTTTCGGTTGAATTCCGCTATGAGAAGGCGCTGTGGAATTGAACATCAAACACATTTCATGAGAAGATTTCTGAAACGACGAGTACGTACAGTCGGCACGTACAACGTGGAGGTTACGACCATTCGTGACCAGGGCCATACGATAAAAGGACTCCTCCAGGTCGCTGCTTTTGCTCCACTGAAGAAATTATGTTTGAAAAGTCTTTGTGAGGGCAACTAGGTATCACTCACCGCTATGTTGGTTACATTTTGGGTAACGTGACGACACTCTGTATAGAGGGCTCGGATGAAAAACCGCGACTTTTGCGTACTACATGACACGTACCATCTATATTCAAGGTCACGTCTCGTCGCTTCTCAATATGCAAGAGAACTATTTCACGTTCGAGTGCGACTATGAGGCACGTTCCCTCATGTGCCCATATAATTGGTGACTGGGTAGGAATATTAGCAGGCGAGAAGAGGCACCTATAATCTCTCCCATTCTGCCGATCATACACCCTTATCTCCCTCCCAGACGGAATCGCGAAAAATGAGCCACCATCAATGACTATCTGCGGTGCATTACTGCGGGTACCCAGTGAGTTGATCTGGTACATCCGTCCAGTCATAAAAAGAGAAAGCCCGCTTTCAACATCCCACGTTCTGCAGGAAGTCATGACCCCGATAGCCCGATACAGCTCTGTGAACTTACACAACACCTTGTTTTTCATAAGAGACGATCAGATGCCTTGACGATTTGTTGGCCCAAGATATTCCGGTGACATTGACGCGGGTTTGGTCGTATTGATCTTGAGGATTATTCAACTTTCTCATGAATACCCATTTTGGTCTGGAGTTGTCGCCACCAACTGAGGGAAAACATAAATCTTCCCGCATCAGATTCATGGACAAAATACGTACCCATTTCCCAGATTGTTATCTCATCACTGCCACCTAGTGCGAGACGACAGGTGTCAGCACTTATTCCTATAAAACGAATCCCTCTCTCAGAGGCACGGAACCCCTGGGTATGGTACTCCTGCAATAGTTGACCATGAGCACAACATGAAAAGAATAGACCTTCTGGCATGAACCTTTTCCTCGAAAGAGACCATGGTGAGAAAGCCCCCTTCACAGCCAAAGAAGAGACGATTGACTGCATCCCAAGCCACCGATTGAACCGGGATAAAACCTCTCTGAAACCGCAGGTCGAGTGCCCAAGTGGTAGTATCCCAAACATAGACGTCATTGTTCAGTGCGGCTGCTAAATACTGACTGCTGGGGGAAAAAGCCAGTTTGTGTACCCGACCAGTGAGCGTAAATTCTTTCTCGAGTGAGTAGCTGAGCATAGTTGGGGTCAAGAGTCGGCGTGCGAGTGCGAGTCGGATTTGAGCGCGAGCCCACAGACCCTGTCCAAAGCGAATTCAAATCAATCCAAGGTTCCAACTAATAATATATTGACAGCGTCGTACGCGTCGCAAACTGATGCGAGCTATTTTGTTGTCTGTGATTTGTTTGCGACCCTTAGGTTTATAAATCTATAGATCTAATTTATATGTATATCAAAATTTATATGAGAGGACGTGTAATTGTTTTTGCCGATCAACGATCACGTATTTGTTTCCTTCCTTTGTAGGTGACGTAGGATGTCCGCTTCACCCAACGGGGACCTTTATCCCCGACATAACATACATAGGTTTCTCCATCAATCATTTGTTTCGCCTCGGCGGTTTCACGAATGATCATCCAATTAACCCCCGTGCTACTTTCATTGATCCACATCTGACGTCCCGTGCAGTATCCATTATTTATGGTATCACTGATATAAAGTGACTTGAATGGGATGAGAACACCTTTAGGGGCTTTAGGAGGTTCTGAGATTGAGCGAATTTGTTGATCGTAAAACCAGGTTTGAGACGGTTTACCACCATAGAGTGACATTCGCTGCGGACGATGGTAAGGCGATTCACCTGGGGTCTAGGAGTCATAATGTCATGATTAAAAGTATATTATCCGAGAGAGATGGACACGAACAAATTTTATATTGAATGGGACCGGCTTTGGGACCGGTTCAGTAGGCCTATGACAGTTCTACCTCCCAAATCAGTCGCAGAAACTCAAAGAGGAGGGCTCAGACACACCTGAGCCTGTTCTTCGTTATCGCTTTCAGTGATAGTACTCATGTCTGATAAAGACTTCTCGAGACTATTATGGGAGACGTACAGTGACGGACAAAACCGTTGCAATGTTTATAACACCTTCAAAGATACTATTATAGCATGTGACAAACTGACCGTGACATCACGTAATTAACATCGTTTGAAAGCCATGACTCTTGGCTTTAATTCAATAGTAATACCATTATGTAATTCTAAATATTCATCAAAATACTGGCAATTTACTAACAAAGATGCATTGCAACAGTTTTGTCCCTCTCATTCACCAAGTATAAAGTCACCTGACTCCATTGACTGACTTGAAAAATCAGCACAGCCACATTCAACAAAGATGAAAAGTCAGCACAGCCACACTTTGAGTATATATACAGAGCATCTTTGGCATGATTCCTTACAATGAAGCCCCTCACTCCAAGTCAGCTCTCTCATATCCTTTATTTGCTTGATTCAGGAGCATCAGCTCATGAAATCTCTACTTCTACCAGCATACATCATTCCAATATATCTGGAATTAGATCCAAGCACTGTCCCAACCTTGCTATATCCTCAGGTGGTCGTCCTAGACTGCTTACATCTTCTGATACCCACTACGCTGTTCGCTTAATCACCTCTCAAAAGGCTGACAACGCTTCTCAAGTCAAGAGACTACTTGCCAACAGCTTGCCCCACTCAATTTCTACAAAGACCATACGTAGAACTCTTTCCCACACTGGTATGAAGGCTGTAGTAAAGGTTAAACATCCTTTGCTCAAGGCCAAACACCGCAAGGATCGCTTGGACTGGGCTTTAGCTCGTCAAAACTGGACTATAGAAGACTGGAAAAGGATAGTATGGTCTGATGAAACAAAGATTAATTGTTTGGGGTCAGATGGAAGAAAATGGGTGTGAAAAGGGATGGAAAAGGCTTGAGTGATAGACTGGTGTCTGGGACTTTGAAGTTTGGAGGAGGTTCTTTGATGATGTGGGGTTGTATGTTTTGGGAGGGATGTGGCTATGCATGCCAAATTAAAGGTAAAATGGATGCTGATCTATATGTTAGCATTTTGGAGGAAAATCTGGAGGATAGTGTGGAGTATTATGGGAAAGAAAAGGAGGATTTCATATTTCAGCAGGACAATCACCCCAAGCACAAGTCTAAAAAGGCCCAGAACTGGTTCAAAGAGAACAACATTGATTTGTTGCCATGGCCAGCACAGTCTCCAGACCTCAATCCAATTGAACATCTCTGGGACCACCTCAAAATCAAGCTTGAAGAGTATGAAGAAGCACCTAGGGGAATTGGAGAACTTTGGACAAGAGTGGATAAGGAGTGGAATGATATAAAGCCTGAGGTGTGTCAGAATTTGATAGAGAGTATGCCTAGAAGGGTAGAAGCTGTACTCAAGGCAAAGGGAGGCTATACTAAGTACTAAACATAGAGATTTGTACTTGGTGAATGAGAGGGACAAAACTGTTGCAATGCATCTTTGTTAGTACATTGCCAGTATTTTGATGAATATTTAGAATTACATAATGGTATTACTATCGAATTAAAGCCAAGAAGCATGGCTTTCAAACGATGTTAATTACGTGATGTCACGGTCAGTTTGTCACATGCTATAATAGTATCTTTGAAGGTGTTGTAAACATTGCAACGGTTTTGTCTGTCACTGTATGTCCTTGAAACCTTCCGCCTTTCGGGTCTCCTTAAATTTCCAGACTGTGCTCCTACATTGGACGTGTTCACGTCGACCGAGAAATGAACTTTCTCGCATGACGAATCAGGCTAATGCCAAAATTAGGAAAGAATATAAGCGGTGATATTCGAGTGTGAATACATACTCCTGGGCGTCGGTGAACGGAGTTGGCGCTCACCATCTCGGCGAAGCGACCAAGAGAGGGAGCAGGATGATGGATCTCTGTCGGATTTAAAGCGTCCGTGGACTTCTCGTTGACGAGGAAGAAGTAATCCCCTCCTCTCTCAAAGTGGGAGAGTGTTGACGCCATGGCGGGAGGTATTGGGGCAAAATAGAAAACGCACGGAAAAATCGCATTAAATTTTCGAGACCGGCATCGGTTGTCGGCGTGGTCAAACAACAGTGGCAAACAAATCTAAGATTCCAGCAAATCGCGATATCGGCACTCGTGCCACTGTCGGTTCAAATTCAAGCACAGAAAGCACAATTCCTCGGATGTAATTATATACATACATATAAATATATATATAAGCGGATATGTGAAAGGAATCTAGCGTGCAACGTACCATGCCAACGACTCGCGGTGATCCGGCTTCTCCTCTTCCCAAGGTAGGGGATTAAATCCTTTCTTTCTACTTAGAAATTGATCGTGCTTCTGTGTCTAGTCTAGGCATGTTGAAAAGCGCTGCAGAGTGTATTCAGCAGAACAGAAGAGACCTTATTTCGACTGGTGTTTATGCCAAGATCTTGGAAAATGGCATCACCCTCTAGTCGAAGGCATTTTTTCGGGGAGGACAGGACAGCCATGGATCCATGATTATATCGTGACTGTGATGCATAGGGATAAGCGACACCGGTTTCTCGTTGCCGTAAAAAACCATCGTGACCTTCCCATTAATCGAAGTGTTTCTAATGGTGCAAGTACCATAGAATGGCGCGGTGACATCGTAGTGCTGCGTTACGGAGTTGTAGACCCAAATAAGTTTGTCAACATGCGAAAAGGCGACGATAAGATGGTCAATTTCCTTGTGTCGAGGTAGGCAGGGCTCGTAGCAATACATCAACCTGGTCACTCACACCACGTCCAGGTTCATTCGAGTGGTGGTACAAGGGCCGAGACTTCTGTCGCCAACAAGTTCAGGTGATCTTGTTTTCGTATATAGGAAATGACAAAGTACGCGTAATTCCCTAAGAGAAATTAGCCAATGGGTTCGACGTGAACTCCAAAGCCATATAAACAAGTAGTGTTTGAACCCCAGTTATCTAAGATTTCCAAGACGACGACATCAATCGGCTGAGACAGTGCAAAACGAAGGGTGGATGATATATTAAAATATTGACGAGCTCGGGGCGAGGCCTGATCGTAAGTCCCGTTCATGAGTGATATCCAAACGTCGTTGTGTCGTACACCAGACGGAAGATTGGAGGATTTGAGAAAGGCGGAAACCGGCCTCGATACAGTGCCTTGCGGAACTAAAGTAGAGGCAGGGTATAAACCCCATAAGGCGAATGCTTTTGGAGCCTTGGAAGCTGCAACCGAGGATAGGGTACGACGATGAGCATGAAGAATGCTGAAAGCAGCGACGCGGCTCGGTTCCGAAAGGCGAGCCCCAAACTGCCCGTTAGATCCGGCCAATTCCCAGCAATAGGAAGTGACAGCGCCATTAAGAACATGAGAGGGAGGAACGGGAGCGTCTTTTGTACGCCAAAAATATTGAAAAAAACCGTTTTGTTTAACCTCGTAGGTTGAGGAGGTGAGTGCCTTTACATGCCGTGCGCCATCAGCCCATAAAGCCACATTTCTAGGATGAGCTCCTTCGAGGAGGGTAGAGAGGCTCTGAATATGTGCTTCAGTGGCTTCAAGACGCGAAGGAAGAGTGTCGAGTTGAAGGGTAGGAAGAGATTGCGAGATGTCAGAGAGATAATCGAGACGAGATTCTATTATTTGAAGGCGTTGATCGATTTGCTCGAGGGAATAGTAATGCGCCTCCACAGCACGAAGTCTAGCGATCCTGTTGACGAGCATGTACTGCTCAGCGAGGGAAGGCGAAACAAGTCCGAAGTCGGCGACGAGGTAACACATCACAATGACAGTGGTGGCAAATGTAGCGGAGGTCCAGAGGAGCAGACAAAGGCGGGTTAGGCGGGTGATTCCCTGCTGAATCTATGAAATACCTATTAGGAGTTGACACTAAACAGGCTTGATTAAGCGTACCAAGGACTCGGGCACCTGAACAGCATCCGACACCTCCGTGGTCCCGTTTGGGGGGAAGAAGAGTTCAGTAGTACTCTGTTTGACGGGAGACATTGGGCGATGGTCAAGGACGTACCTGTGAAATCGACTATTTAAAGACTACAGCAACCCTTGAAAAAATGACAAAACAAAACTTGCCTGTTGACTTGATTGTTCCACCTGACCGCGGGTCGTGAGGCGATTTTCGTCCCTAGATGGAATGCCAGGGACTATTGTCACCGTGCACATAAACAAATGAGGCCGGATTGGCGCTAGATTAAAAAAGGAAGAAGGACGAGCACTGTTCTAGGTCGCTTCAGCCAAAGCCACATGAATGCGAGCCATTCAGGTCAGGTTTGTGACTGATGTGACCATTTGCAATACCCGGTATGACGCAGATCGGCAACTCGAACGGCCCTTTCTGATGTTCGGACACCTTAGGCGTGGATACGAACCTGCTGAATGTGTCCCATTATTTGTGAAGTTTGTTTATATTATTTGCAAAGATTCGCATATAAACAATAGCAACAACCTTCGCAGACTTATTGGCTTCGAATCTCGCTCCGTTCCCAAGTCGCGATCAAGGATGAACAGAGAATCTAAAATGTTAAGCGACTTATATGCATAACAGCTGCAGTCTAACTGACTATCAACCCTCTAGTGTTGTCAACTTTTCCTTCCTCGGTTTCTTCATAACCCTCACACTCGCTATCATGGGCTTCTATTATGCTTTATGCTCTATCCTCGTGCCTATATCAATGCTTCCCTTGATAGGTCGAAACTCTGGCCTTTGTGGATTTCCTGCCTTTCAACCAATTTGTAATATCCCGACGTTTTGGCGGTCAGAGACCCCTCGTACGAACTTTTCGGGTGTCGCGGAAACGGAGATAAAAGATTTCGAGGCACTGTTAGACGAGGCTGCTGCTGGTCCCACTACTGCCGTTTCACTCAAGAAAGCACAAAAACTGTCCCTCCGGCTCCTCCAAACCATCCGGGCCAGTCACATGAGTTGCGCTTCGAAGGACCTTCTTGTTGAGTTGCTGCATGATGCAGCTGAAGACGCTGGTCAGATATTCGCTTCACTTGTATATTTTCATTCAAGAGTTGACGCCGCTGTTCGAAGGTTCGATGTCAATCTTGTCTGCGATCCCCTCTAATTAGATTCTATTATAGATTTCAATCTCGTTTGCGGTCCCCTCTCGCCGAATTCCCTTTCAGAAGTATCGCTGACTTCCTGTACATTCTGAGTCACGTCAAATCGCCTCAGCTTGGGCATCTGCAGCTGCTGAATGACATTCTTCAGGAGTTCAAAACTCTGGAATACGAAGTCGAAACTATACTATCCAACCTTCAAAAGCTTGATGACATGGTTGATGGAATTCAAAACCTGGCCTTAATCGATTTTCATTCGGCAAAGTACATGCATGATCATGAATCTTTGAGGTGGGCCCAGCGACTTTTGGGTTGGAATGCTGAGGAGATGTTTCATTTGGCGGAAATGCGTAACTTTATGAATTATGTCGTCCAAGTTCAACAGCGCATATCGGCCTACGTCGTGAATACTCGGGCAGCACTCCTCGGTGTGAACGCAAGCTTGTGGGAGCTCGACTCCGAAGCTAACATGTATGTCAATGTCGCCCGTCTCCCTGGCGGGAAAGTTCTTTTCGGCCTTAACTTGGGATTGGATAAGCTGAGGAGTGACAGAGAAAAAAGCGGGCTAATACCCTATAGGTAGAGGAAACATTTCTTTGAATATACATGGATTAAATGTGACTTGGTCTCTTCGCGATTCCCGCCGTCAGTTTACTCTTAACATAGTGCTTTTGTTCTGACACATCACTATTTTTTCTATCTACCGCTTCTTCATTCCAGTGTCCCAAAAAATAGGTAGATTTGATAGTAATATATATTTAATACATCTGTGTGACCGTGACATGTAGCTGGTCACTGCGCGCACCGAGAACGTGACCGTCTCAGCATCGCGATCAATCAGTACCAGCCATGTCAAAAGCCTCGGTTGGAGCGGGGAATGGCCATTTGGGCCGTTATTTGAAAGGTCTAGGAATGATTACTTTGGTCTTCCTATCCCGTGCTCACGAACGGCCTGTCAAGCCTTCGATTGATGAGCCAGCTCAAACAATTCAGGGTTTCCCCTCTGGACTTAGCGTTGGGTTAGTGAGGGGCGAAAATTTTTACCACAACCCTCTTGCTCAATGCCGATCATGGGAGCGTGGCTGTTTTCGAAAAGTAAGGTGTGTCTCGGCTGAGTTTCGCTCTTTCAGGGTCGCTAAAATCTTTTTTCGATTCTGCTGTATATACAATTCCTACAGGGGATGAAAATAAATACTCGCTAGCGGCTCGAGCTCGTATTACAGCTATACGCCTTGCAGTTTCAGCCATGTTCCATCCACCAGTGTATCATTCGCCAATTCTAGTCGCTCCGATGATGATTCCCGGTACCTTCCGTATGTTTCCTTGCTTTACCAGCACCAATTTCTCCTCACTTTTTGGCAATTGAGGCCCGCTTAAAGGTTTCCAGCTCTTTGCTGACGGTGGGTTCACGTTTTGGGCTCCAAGTGCGACCGATTCAGAGGTAAGCACTACCTTGGAACTGTTTCATCGTCTAATCATTGGCAAGAATCTTCTCCCCTCGCCCGCGAATCCGTCTACACTTCTTTCGTCCCTTCATTTGGAGACGACTCTCATGGTAAAACACCGTCTGATCTTCCCTACCTAATCTGACGAAGGGTAAAGACCTTAACAGAATCGTCGCCGCCGGACTCGGGGAGATCGTCATTGTTTACTGAGATTACGTCCGGACCGATAGGTGATACTAGCGACGGTACCCAACTACGTTCCGTGCTGGGACCTGGTCAGGCTTTAGCAAGTCTTCAGACAAACGCCTCGTCTTCTGCATCTTCCTCCCCGGTTGTCGTTCGAGTTTATCGCCGTCTTTCAAATTCTATGACTGGACTCCTGTCCCTTCATCCCATCAATGGTCACTCTCTGCTAGACGATGACGACTCTTTTCTGGATCACTCATCCTTTTCCCTTCCAACGGATTTTGATTTCGGTTCTCCCGTTCAAGACCCTTCCCTTCCCACAAGCGACGCTGATCATCGTCAACTTGAGCGTATCTCCAATCAGGGCTTTGATACAGCAAAGCTATTATCTGGATTGAAAGAAATGGGGTCTTTGGCCAGCGAAATTGTCAATTCTGTGAACGGGAGTCCGCCACAACTCAAAACTCAAGTTCATGACATTCTAGCAAGTTATATGGAGGATCTGAAGAAAATTGCGAGTGATCTAATTGCATTCGGTGTCAGAATAGAGGAAGTTGTAGAACGGCAAGTCAGCTTCCGATTTGCATGCACATCCACTTACTTCCATTCGGCAGGATAATTCACGTTCAACGAGTTTTGCGGAGCAGGCATGTGGCTGAAGGTGCTTTGCATCCTTACCTTGTTTTTCGCCATGAGGTAGGCGAGGCAGTCATCCAGTTACTGCATCACGAGGTCGAGTTTCAAGTCCATCTTCCCCATGTCATTGGACTCGGGATGCTTCTTGGCCACTTGGAACACCTCATAAAATCTGAAATATCGCTACAAACACAGAAGGCGGCTGTCACGTTTAAAGGGAGATCGGGAGACGCCTTACCTGCTCATCGTCCAGGCGCACATGGACACAATGACGGCGTATTTCAATAAATTTCTGGATGAATTTCGGTCCCAATCAGAGCTTCTTTTAGATAGGAGTAAGGTTTTGCGTACTTCGTTTTACCAAAGCGCTGTTAACGTACCGTAAAAATTCTATTGCTGGATACAGTGCCCACCGCTCATTCGTTTCGGCTTGCTTGCGGAGGATTGCATTTTCCACATCCGTAAGTGTTGCCAGTCAAATTTCATAAAGCCTGACTAACGGGAATGAAGTGCTCCGAGTGGTAACTCTGACCCTTATTTGCAAAAAAAATTTCCCGAGGTCGTTCTGATACGATGATCACAGAACGATGTGGTGGTAGATCGACTCAATTGAACAGGTTCGTTAACGACAAAATCAACGTTCGGTTACTAACATTCCCAAGAAAAAATTCGTGACGATAGCATCGGGGTTCGCCACATCTTTCTGGGTCGCCAGTAGTTTGTCTCCTTCCGGATGTCTCCTGCCGAACCGAATTGACAATATTCACCCCTACTTTCACTCGGGAGTGTTCGCTTTGACGCGTGTAAGCAAATGGGGGACACGTTCTTTCTCATTCTTTGACCATGGACGACGCCATCGATTACCTCCAGTCCTCTCATCCTTCTTTGCTGGGGAATGACGCTCCTGATCTTGCTGCTGACTCCGCCGACGAGGTTCCTGAGAACCAATCATCAAATTATCCCCTGCCTCATGTTTCTCTGATTGACAACTCTGATGAATTTTACGAATTCGATTTTTCTGCAGGCTTCACCGAAGCAGATACCGAAGTCTCACCATTCCAGAGAGTCCTGGACTACATCGAGTGGTATACAGATGTATGCGCATCAGTTGGCATGGCAATTGATGCTGATAATCCGTCCGTTGTGTTTCAGGTGGACACCGATTTTATGGAACATTCGGAATGCGCCAAGAATGCGACACAGTCAGTCTTTCAAAAAATTCGTGCTCTGCAAGTAAGTACGGCTTCTTTCGCTGTCATGTTGTACTGAATGAAAAGGACACCCGCGATGTACAACGGAGTATAATTGGGTTGAGTTTCATCATCGTCGGGCTCCTCGAAAGCTCGAAGATGGAAGGTAGTGCGTCTTCAGATCTACTTGCTGATATTCAAAGATTTGGAGAAGTGCGTTAGTTCTGTTGTGTCTTACGCAGGACTTTCTATTAAATAATTTCTTAGCTGGACTCGGAGCTTGAGGACTTCCTGGAATCTTTGGAGTTTTCAGTCCGTCGCTGCCAGATCATTCTGGAGGAAATACTGGTTAGAGCCATCCTTTCAATGTTTTTGGAATCTGAAATATTGTGATTGCCTACCAGATGTTGCGTCAAAGACGATACGAATTCGTCAAGATAATTGAGAAGAAAACGTGGTTATGCTTCCGCATTTGGGATGAACAAAACATTACATATACAACAAGCGATTCAGACTGTTAGGGAATGTAAAGCGCTAATGTATAAGCTATTCGCATTGATATTCCTCCTCTCCATATCAATTCAAAGAGTCCCTCTGATGAAAATTCAATTCTTAAAGTCCAGCGAAAAACACTGTTTTAAAGTAAAGTTAAAAAAAGAATTCAATTAGTCCTTCAAAGTCTGCATTCGGCCTACCGATATATCAATGCGGCCACTCCATTTGTGACCCTCGATATGATCGCTCCACCAACAAAAAAAAAAAAAAAAAAAAGTGACCCTCGGTATGAGAGTGTGGCGTTGAAACCCTCGGTATGAGAGTGTGGCGTTGAAATCACATCCCAGCTAGATCTTAGCGGAGCCTTTCTCGTTCTTTGACAGCTGACGACCAGTCATTACTATATATACCCGCGTAGTAAGGGTCAGCTTTGCGGGTCGGCTAGAAGTAGTTTCGTTCAACAATATAGAGATGTATTTTCCACCCCTGGAAAAATGCTTTTTGCACTTCCCGCGGGACTATCATCGCCGCTATATCTCTTATGCTCGAAAATCTCCGTTGCGCTAGGAGTAACCAATGAGGCCCTCCTCTTCTTTGTGTCTCATATGCCAGACGCCCAAGAAATGACTATTTGGCCTTCCTTGGCCTTTGCTCATAAATGATCTCCGCAGCCTTCAATTGGGAATTGACTAGCCATTCACGCTGTCTACCTTTTGCAAGGCGGCGCCAAGCTTTGGCCGTAAGGTGATCCGATGAACCTTGCTGGAAGCTAGTGTCACGGAAAATACACTATTTCTTTCTCAGGAATCTAACCCTGCGCTAGTACCATCATATCACCCCTTGTGTCGGTTCTTTACTTGTGGACCCACAAGACTACTGTCACTCCTGCTCCCAACACTCGCAACATGGATCGATGGTCAATCGTCGTACTAGGCGATGGCGATGTCGGCAAGACTGCCATATCCGTGAGGGTAATTACCTTGTACTTTCTCTCCGTCCATCTAGTTAATTTCTACCATAGTTCACTTTGGACGAATTTGTCAGTACGTCACTTTTGTGCCTCCTTGAGACGATGTGGCTTACTTGTTCGTTCCGTCATGAATCTTTAGAGGTAAACCCTCTCTTTGAGCCAGGTTTCGCCTTTCTGATTCTTTTGTTAGACCTATGACCCCACAGTCGAAGACACATACAGGAGACTGCTGCAAGTCGACGACCGCCCATGCAGCGTGGAAGTCATTGACACTGCTGGACAAGGTAAGTCATCCTGACATACATTTCCTTCTCGAAACTCATCTGGTTCCTGTAGAGGATTACGAAACTCTTAGGAACCAGTGGATTCGGTGAATATCAAACACCTTTTTCTGCGCATGCTGGCTTACATTTCCAAAGTGAGGGCGACACATTTATTCTTGTATATTCCGTCACATCACGAGAGACATTCAAACATGTGGGGAAGTACTTTCAGTCGATATGCCAGGTCAAACGCGGCAATGCGGTCTTCGTGCTCATTGGCAACAAGTCCGACCAGGATTCCGAGCGCGAGGTATCCAGGGAAGAAGGTATCGCACTGGCGAAGCTACTCGGCTGCGAATTTTTTGAGACATCAGCCAAAACTGCCCAAAATGTTAATCGCATTTTCCAAGAGTTGGTCCGGGTCCTTCGACATGGGCGGATCACACGAAGGGAAAATCAACGCCTACCTGATAGGAATGAGAATCTATTCTCGCGATTGATGTGCCCTGTAGCGGGTTTTTTTGTGGGCACCTTAGGCAGTTGTTTTGTGTGATTTTTTGTGTAGATGTATAATTGTATATGTATAAATATATAAGTATATATACACACATATATATACATATATACGAAATCTGAGTCACGTGTTGTGAAAAGTGTGGGAATTTTCGATGGATAAGCTTTCTCCCCTTCCATGAACACCTAGCTCATCCTGTTGTCGATGGATTGGAAATGGTCTATCCGACCTTTCATCCTTCTATGGAATGGCCTTTTTTGCCTTCCATCGTACTGCAGATGGCCCCTCTTGCCTCTGCATTTCAAACTTGCGGTCCTCTCCTAAAGGTGGGTTGTCCGTCATCCATGGGTGTGCTGTAGCCATGCACTAATGCCCCGCCCTGCGCTTCAAAATCAGAGGTTCTGGATGACTATCAAGGCTGACCACAGCCAGTCCAAACTCTTTCTGTCTCACAAGGTGCGCCATTCACATGCCCTACTTACAACTTGCTGATGAACGACGAGTTCTCTCCCTACAGCCTTGGTCTGTGGTATGTCGTAGCTTGGTTGCCTGTGTGATTGACAGTTTTCTTGGTTAATAACGGACTATGTCGGTGCCGTAGTGACGTGGGTCTGGCTGAGTTCACGTAAGTCACTTTTTGACTGGCACCTACTCCTCTTGACATGACTATCTCGCTGTTCATAGTCCAAGTTTCGCTTTTGATGAATGAGGAATGGCTTCTTGGGCCTTCCTGTCGCCTTCTGTCTGCTCTTTCCTAGAATGGTCGTTCCGGCCTTCAATAGTGCCCTCGATGAGCCGCTGCGCTGTCTATGTAAAATTCACAATCTTTCTCCAACATGATCGCTTTTCACAACTTGTTTTGGATACGCGAGTCTTTGGAATATCATGACCAATGCATTTTGCAACGGACAATCAACTACACAACCGGTAAGAACGGCTTCAATTTTGCTTTCTAGGGTTGAGATTTCTAGGCTTGCTTGATCGCTTTACAAGATGGGCAGAGGGTATAGAATCTTTTTAATGTTCACAAAAATTTCGACCGATATTACTCGATTCACAACGTCACAGGGATCCATAAAGTTGTCTATTGTGTTCGACAACGGTGTTCAAGTGAGTTTATCCGATTTAAGCTCCGTTGTGTAATTCTAATGTAGTGTATACACGATTCATAAGATCATCGAGTTTAAGGAAAATCGTGTGCCTTGTGGCGCTCAGGGGGATTTGGCCGAGTTGGCAAGCTTCCGACAATCCTGCAGGCGCTTTCGTACTTCCGCCGCAAATCCATCTCACTGTCTCACCCCTCTGCATATTTCTCGTCGAGCTCAAAGCACTGGTATTTTTTCGAGTGACCCAATGTCCGAGTCAGTTTACTCCGTTGGCGGGTGGAACACAGCCACTCGAATCGATTAATTCACGATTCGTTGCTTGACTTTCGATTCTTCGGCATTTTTGAATTTCGCGAGATAAGTGGCGTGTCCAATTTCCGATTTCAGTATCTGATGTGATTTTCATACCCAGATGGTAGACGATTATCGATATGAGCGTCAGCTTTTGCGTGGAACAAATCACCAAATCCCGATTTCGGAATGTTTGCGAGTCATATTGGTGCTGAGATCTCGCTTGAAGTCTGTCTCCATTTTCACTCGAATTCACTTATCGTCGTTATTCATTTCAGCCACTGCAGGACTCTCCCAGCACCATGAACGGACGTACGATCCGCGGAGGCCAACTACTTTCCCGGCTGAACAAGACAGCCGGCGCCCCCACGATGACCAACGCGCGTGCAGGCTCCTGTACTCGGCTTTGATCATCGCTCGCACAATGTCTAGGTAGTCTTACACCCATGCTGCTGCGTACACTTTAACTTTGCTTTCAGCCTTTGCCGGACCTCAATGGTTCCCAATCTCATCGTCGCCACCGGCCGTCTTTCCCTGCCGTACGTCCGTTCCGCTTCTGTCAGAAACAGCGCAGGCTCCTTCACACTCGTCCCTAGTTGTGACTTATCTTCAGTCATTTTCTCGTGACAGTATCCTCTTTAAAACCACCATCACCGATGCGCATTATGCGGAGTGGGACGAGAGGGGCTTCAAAATACTCGGAAGTCTCGGAATTTCGCCGACGCTCAGGTCGATAATCATCCGCAATATGACTCAATGGATATCGCATCAACAGCTGAAATTACCACCGGACATGGAGGTCTTTCACCGACGACTTAAGCTTGTGGTACCGGGGCAGCACCTTGCCGCACTCGATAGCTTCTCCATCCGGTGGCCTATCATCCCGACTGCTCAACATGCCTTCACGCAGACCTTTGCCCTCTGCATCACCTTGGGAAGCTTCCCCGTCTGACTAGTTGCGCCTTTGGTGCCCTGAGCTTTTGGGATGCTCGAGTGCAAATAGCTCGCCAGAGCACTGAATGCTAGCGTCCATTCAAGTAGGTCACGAGTGGGTGTTTGTTATGATTTTGATTGTTATGTTTTTCAAGCCTTGCCATTACTGCATGAAAGATCTATCTCATTGACGCCTTCACGTCCCTGGAATCAGCAGCCCGTCCGCTGTGGCTCATGGATAAATGCTTCATTCCGCTTGATAATTCCGAATAATTTTGAGATATCTACCCGGTTCACACACAAACTGTGACCTCAATTGCGCCCCACATACCCATCCCTTCGCTAGCGATCAGCATCATGGCCGCCTTCGTTCATTGTGAGCCCGTATCCCATATACTTCAGTGTTATTACGAGGCAACTGAGGCCGGCACACTGAGCAGCCTTCCATTAAGAACACATAACCAGCCCACTCCCCGAAGGTGCTCCCCTCGTTTACGTCTCATGTCTTTGGTGGGAACCTTGCAACTTACTATCGCCCGGCTTGTGAGTTCACGGAGCCTTCTGTTACCCAAGCTTGACCTAAATCTTAGTTATACAGCTTGTTTGCACAGATCTTCCAGTAGCAGCCACGGAAAGTGCAGGAAAGGAGAAGGAGAGATTGTGTGCCATCGATCATTCGGAATCAGCCAGCATTAACGCTCGTCGCCAGTCCTGCTTGTTGGGTAGAATGCAAGATACTCACGCTTTGATGGGATGGCGATGCTCGTCCGCCCTGGGCGAATAATCGCTTCATTAGGAGCTTTATTTACGAGTAAAACGCATGACTTCATCAAACGCTCGTCGGTGACGGTCTACTCCGCATCGTCACCTTGGCCAAAGCCAGTGTCGCGCCATCCTTCGCTTTTGCTTGATACCGCTTGACCGGCCCATACGGCTTCGTATCCCCTTCCTTGCTCTTTTCCGGGGAGACACTTCGGGTCTCTGAGCCAGGAGTTTAAAGGCTACTGCGCTTGAGCTTTGTCTATATTTCCCCTGATTGGCGCACGAGTTGCTGAGGTACCTTAGTCTACCCATCAAATTAGGCGGAGGAGGTAAAGGAATCCGCTACTCATGGCTGATTTCCTCTTCTCGCACCTTTCTTCATTCCTCGTCCTCATCTCAACTTTCCCGGCGACCTCATGAATTACTTGTTAGGGCGACTGTGACTGAGATGTCACAGGTCACACCTGAACTTAAGAACTATAGAGGAAAGTGACAAAAGTTATATTAGGCGTGAACCTAAGAGAACTCGACAGAGTCTTCTACAAGTTTCTACCTACTTTATATACCTAGACTACGGCGCACAGACCAACTACCCTAGGTAACTTTATTTATATACTGACATGTGAAAAGAAGTACGTATGAGAAAATAAACTAATTATACATTTGACATGAGAAAAGAAGAGTGGAGTAAGAAGTAAGTAAACACAAGTACATTGATCATAAAAACGTCAACAACACCAAACAAACCATAAAAGTGTCCACAGGTACAAACAACTATCTAAGGACGTAACCTTTCGTACCAATCCCTGCCGAAGTATGTTGCCATTACTTCTCCACACGGGCACATCGTAAAGAACCGGACCGGTTCCCAACGACGGAAGTCCGGGTTATTCCATCGCTGCAACATCCAGGGTCTCTCCAATACTTCGTCCCACATTATCAACGTCACTCTTCCACACACTACGCACCTACGATCCTCTAACCTCCATCCGTCTGGTCGGGGTTCTTTTCCGATAGCCACCGCTGCTCTCCTCCACTGTACTTGCTCCGCATGGTTCGGAGGTAGGAAAGAAAAGATAAGATCAATGAGCTCAATTGGTAAATCTGTAGCTTGCGCCATTTTAGCAGTATGCCGATAGTTTAGCCTCCGTCGAACTGTAGCAGCAGAGGGAAATTATTACATAATAAAATATGTGACAGATGTGACAGCGTGACGCCGTGACATTCTGGCAAAGTTCTAACAGTACCCCCTCCTTAAAGTCGGCTCCTCCGGAGACGACCCTTCAAGACCTCCACGTTCGCCAATTTCGTTCCAACTTCTTAAGATATTCGGCATCAAACTGTTTGTCATCCCATCCGAATAAAGTCTTGGCTGTAAATCGATTAGGTAGTTCCCTTTCTTGGAACCCGGTGTCACGTAGAACGTGCTGTATCCTATTGAGTTCCCCATAGAGTTGGTGGAATTCAGTAATCAATTCTTTGGCGTTAGCCAAGTTTTCCTCGGGTTCCCACGAGTCTGCTTCTGCCGTATACCCTTTCCATCGTACTAAGTACCGCTTCTTTCCGCGGAGCCATTTGGCGTTAAGGATTTTCTCCACTTCCCACTCCTGTTCTCCTTCTATTTCTACGGCCGGTGCCGGTCTACTTCCTTGTCCATCCACTTGTTCTCGATATAGTACTATTCGGCTGACGTTAACCACCGGATGAATCCAAATAGATCGGGGAAGATCTATTTCCACTGCGTTGGGGGAAATGATCTTCTTGATGGTATATGGTCCGATGAACTTTTCCGTAAGTTTCCGGGTAGGTCGTCCCTGGATTTGAAGGTCCCGGGTAGCCAATAGAACTTTATCTCCTACTTTGTACTTAACCGCTTCTCCTCTGCTTCTATCCGCATACCTCCGCATGTCGTCTTGTGCCTTTTTTAGGGCCGCTTGAGTTTCCTCGTGTTGAAGTTTCATGCGGTCCGCAAAGTCCGCTGCCGCCGGGTGATTGCCTTGTCGTCGAAGATCGAAGCCAGTTCTTGGGTGTCTTCCTACGTTGACCATAAATGGAGTTTCCTTTGTTGATGATTGTTCTTTATTGTTATAGGAAAACTCTGCCGTTGCTAGCCAATCAGGCCAATCAGTTTGTCTGTGATCAACAAATGATCGGAGGTATTGCTCTAGTTCTTGATTGGTTCGTTCGGTTTGGCCATCCGTTTGTGGGTGAAACGCCGTAGATAACCTAGTGTCGATTCCCAACATTTTATTCAACTCCTTTGTAAAGTCTGCAGCAAATTGCGGTCCCCTATCTGAGATCACCGTTTCTGGTAATCCATGCAACTTCCATACGTGATCCCTGAACAGCTTAGCTAGTCCTAGCGCTGATGTCGTTTCCGTAGTTGGGATGAAGTGAGCCATTTTACTGAATCGATCACACACTACCAGAATTGAGTCCATTCCCTGTGACTCTGGTAATTTTACTATGAAGTCGACGGATACGTCGGCCCATGGTTTGGTGGGAATAGGGTTCGGCATTAATTTTCCTGCCGGCGGTGTTGGTCGATTCTTGTTTCGTTGACATTGGTCGCATCCCTCTACGTACTTCTGGACTTGCTTAGTGACGCCTGGCCACCAGTAATTGCGTGTTACCATTTCTACTGTCTTCCATTGTCCTCCGTGTCCAGCAATGGGAGTATCGTGATGTAGTCGAATGATCTTGGTCCTTAACGTCTCATCTTTCGGCACATAGACTTTTCCTTCCTTCAGTACTAATCCCTCCTCTAACTTCCACTCGTCTCCCCTCAATGACTTCACCTTTGCTCGTTTCATTTCTTCTACCGCTTTTACCACATCATCTTCTCTTGCTTCGGATTTTCTGATTTCCTCTAATATTCCTTCTTCCTCGGCATTGATTAACATATGACCTTCTTCCATTGCTCGAATTGCAAAGTATTCTGGTTTTAACAAGGTTTGATCTTTGTTATCATCCTTTGTTCCTTGTTCGAAATCAGGTCTTCTGCTCAAAGCGTCTGCCTTCCCCATTGTTTTTCCTGGACGGAACTTTAATTCGAAATTAAATCTAGATAGATATAAGGCCCATCTGGCCTGTCGTCGATTTAGTTGTTGGGCTTTCGCGAAGTATTCTAGATTGCGATGATCTGTCCAAATTTCGAACTTATGTTTCGCCCCTTCCAGGAAATGTCTCCATTCTTCTAAACACCGCATAATCCCCAGCATCTCCCTATCGTGAATGTCGTAGTTTCGTTCCGTCTCCGTCATTGATTTGGAGATGTATGCTACCGGTCTCCACTTTCCGTCTTCACATTTCATTGCTAACTCTCCGCCTGTGGCGTAAGCCGATGCATCAGATTCCACCTTTAGCTCTTTATCCAATTCTGGGGCTACTAGGATTGGATGTGATGTGAATCTTGCTTTTAGCGTACCAAAGGCCTCCTCTTCTTCATCTCCCCAACTCCATTTCTTGTCTTTTTTAGTCAATGCGTGTAATGGTTTTGCAATACTGGCGAATTTTTCAATGAACCGTCGATAGTAATTTGCCAGTCCCAAGAATTTTTGTACATCTTTAACGCATTTTGGAGTCGGCCACTCTACTACGTCTTTCACTTTCCTTTCCTCCATCTTGATTCCGTTTCTCCCTATTATACATCCCAAAAACCCCATTTCACTTCGTTTCCATTCACATTTTTCTGGTTTTGCAAATAAGTCATTGTCCATCAACCTCTGCAACACTTCTTCCACCACCTTATCATGTTCTTCTTCGTCGTCTGTTCCTATCAAAATATCGTCAATGAATACAGCCACTTTTCCAGTATTTACTAAGTCCCTAAAAAGTTCGTTCATCATAGTCTGAAAAGTAGCAGGCGAATTTGTAAGTCCAAAAAACATAACAGTGGGTTCAAAGGCCCCCATGAAAGTAGTAAAAGCTGCCTTCCACTCGTCTCCTTCTTTTATCCTAATGTTATTATAACCCCATCGTAAATCTATCTTAGAGAATAATCGTTTACTACCCATAGTGTCTATAAGTTCAGAAATTAAAGGTAAAGGATAATTGTTCTTAATTGTCCAATCATTCAAAAATCGATAGTCCTGTACCATCCGCTTCTTTCCATCTTTCTTCGGCACAAAAAATACCGGTGAGGTTTGGGGAGATTTCGAAGGCCTAATATACCCCTTTCGGAGTTGGTCCTTGATGAATGCTTGGACTTCTTCTCTTTCGTTTGGCGATAAGGGGTATATTTTCCCTTTCTTGGGTTTGAAATCTTCCTTTAATTCGATAGCATGATCCCATGGTTTCCTAGTAGGCATTCTTTCTGATTCCTTTTGTTTGAATACTTTAAGGAACTTGTGGAACCGTCTTGGTACCACTTGCTCTACTGAGTCTATGCTTCGAATTTCTTCTTCTTCCGGCATCTCTTCTGTCATTCCTCTTACCCACATCTCTAGTTGTCCTTCTTCCTCTCTACTTCTATTTTTCCTTTGGGCGCTTATTCGTTTAGGACGTACCTGTCCAGCCCCCGCTTGTCCCGCGGTGGCTGTCTTGCTGTTATCTTCTTCTAGACGTTCTGCCTTTTCCCCATTTAATCGGTCAGCCACGTCACCGGGTGATTGCGCCACCCCTCAGCTTTCTCTTTGGGTTGTTGTGCCAACCCCTCAGCTCCACCATTAGCACGCCTGTTACGTGCCAATTCCCTGGCGAATGCCGCCTCGACTCCTAGTGCGATTCCTTCGATGATGTTCCTGGGAGTGGTGAATCTCCCTACTGCCTTGTTCACCCGTTCGTATCTTTCTTCCTCATCTCTGATTTCTTTTTGCTCCTCTTCATACGCTTCTATCTTGGCCATAGTTGGCCCTTCCTCTTCGTCATCACTTCCTTCATATGGCATTCCAAACTCGTCTAAGGCTATTTCCTCCATTGCTGGGCATTTGTGTTTGCTCAGCAAATGTTCCGACGTTTGGGTTCCACACTCCTCGCATCTATACTGCAACACCGTTCCCCAATTTGATTTCTTTGGGAAGGAAACTAATTTCCAACCTGCATATTGTTTGTGTGACATGTCAGGCTTTTCCCTCTTTTCTTCCTCTCGCGCTTCTTTCATCAACTGCCTTGTGGATTTCTTTGGTTCCTCCATCCTTCGTATTTCTTCTTGTTTTTCTTTTGCTTTTCCTTTATCTTTGTACCCACACCCGTCTGGGCACCTGGTCATCTTTACCTCTCCTTTCTCCCAATCAATTTCCGGATTGTGCATCTGTAACCAAGGCATTCCTAATATGACCTTATTTTTTCCTAGGCCGCATATCTCGAAATGTACTCTTTCTTTATGTCCTTTGTAGTACACGTTTGCCACTACTCGGTGAGTTACTGCCCCAGATGCATTGATCGTTCCATCAATGTTTTTGACCGGGATTGGTCTTTCTAAAGGTTCCAACTTGAACCCTTCTTCGTCCGCGAACGTCTTATCCATAAACATCCCCGTTGCTCCACTATCCAACAACGCCTGTACTCCTACTCCATCATGTGTGTCCAACTTCTCCACTCCCACGTTCAGCTTAATTTCCCTTAAAGGCCGAATTGTCCTTACGAGGAAATTCTCCTCTTGTACAGTGTCACAAACATTGATTTCGTTACATAGTACATCGAATTTGTTGTAGGAAGTCCAACGAGGAGACTTGGCTTCCTTTACTCTTTTAAATTCTTCTGCTCTTCCTCGAACATCCTCTTCCAATAGTCCCGCTGCTCGTCCACATCTAACGTTCGCACATCTCGAGCCGGAGCCTTGCTCCAGCAGTTCTTGGCCATATGCCCCAATTTCCCACACTTGTAACATTTGATAGGACCTCGACTGGGCCCTGCTGCGGTGTCGACATCCATCGCGTTGGGATCTCGACGTTGAGGCTGAGGCCTCACGAAAGTGTTGTTTGGGGTATGGGTTCGTATTTGGGGCTTCGCTTGCCCCCGCCGATAGTAGTCTTCCTCCGCCTTCGCCTGTCTCCACTGCCTATCCAACTTCATGCTCCTCTCGTACCAACTCCTGATGGTAGTTGGTGGGTTCTCTGATTCCATCAACGCCTTCCTGATCCTTCCAGACAAACTTCTTTTGAATTCTTCGATGAGGGCTCGTCCCTCATATCCACTATCCCGAGCGATTCGCTTGAACTCCTGCACATGCTCCTCCGCACTTTTACTTCCTTGCTCAATCAACCTCAACTTTCCTACTGCTGTACTCTCCTCATCCGCATCTCCGAAATTGTTCCGCAAACTATCAAAAAGCTCCTCCGTGTGGGCTGGAGCTTCTTGTTCGCCGTTTTCAATCATCTCCATGATGTTCTCCTTCCAAGACTCCGCCGCTCCTCCTTGTACATACGATAGTATCCACGTCATCTGATCCCCTTGTAGTCTTCCTACCATTTTTAAACTTAGATAAATTTTGCACGCCGTTATGAAGCCACTCAGCTCCTTTCCGTCTCCTGAGAATATCTTTGGTCTTGCCACATCGATTGGTGGCGCTACTACTTGGACGATGGGGGTTTCTCCATCGTCCCCTGGTGGACCTTGTGGGCCTGGTGGACCCGGTTGCGGGTTGTTCTGCAGCTGGGCGAGTTGCTGCTGCAGTTGGGTGATGAGAGTGTGCTGAGCGTTCAGCTGATTGATTATGTCTTGGGGATTGGCCATGTCTGGCTCGTGGTATTCGGGGGGAGGTGGTTGATATAGGGGTAGGGGGGATACGGACGGTTGTCGTTGTTCTGGTTCGGATTCCTTGGATTGGGATTCCGAGGCGGATTCTTCTTCTTCCTCAGATTCAGAGGAAGGTACTCGGAATGTTCCGGGCGGTAGTCGATGAGAAATTTTGAAGAAGGTGAGGGAGGTCTTTTCCTGTCACCTGATGCGTATCCACCAATCCAATGAAGCCAATAGCCTGCTTCACTTGGATGTGTACATGAAGAGAGAAAAGGTTTTGTATTCAAGAATGGTCGCTTGACCGAAGGGATAGACTAAGATGAGAGGTATGTACGGGAACGGATTCCCACGCTAATCTAGAGAGTCACCTAAGGTGGGTCTCTCACTCCTCTGCGTGTACCAGCTGACAATGCAGCCGCAGCACAAGGTTGATACGGGAAGAAAATACAAGTATATAAAAAGCACCTCACGTGGTGAACGTCTCGTGTTTAACTAAGGCACGTGACACGCCTTAGTCTCAACGGGGTACGTTGTGACTGTACCCGATCACCCCTTAAGCCTAGGGACCGGCTATGTGTGTGGCGGCCGCGATGGCGCGCAGAGAGTAGAGGGCGATAAGAGAGTAAAAGATGGGGAGGGCACTGTGCTGTGCGATCCCCGGAGTAGTCGAGTTCTACTGTTAGGGCGACTGTGACTGAGATGTCACAGGTCACACCTGAACTTAAGAACTATAGAGGAAAGTGACAAAAGTTATATTAGGCGTGAACCTAAGAGAACTCGACAGAGTCTTCTACAAGTTTCTACCTACTTTATATACCTAGACTACGGCGCACAGACCAACTACCCTAGGTAACTTTATTTATATACTGACATGTGAAAAGAAGTACGTATGAGAAAATAAACTAATTATACATTTGACATGAGAAAAGAAGAGTGGAGTAAGAAGTAAGTAAACACAAGTACATTGATCATAAAAACGTCAACAACACCAAACAAACCATAAAAGTGTCCACAGGTACAAACAACTATCTAAGGACGTAACCTTTCGTACCAATCCCTGCCGAAGTATGTTGCCATTACTTCTCCACACGGGCACATCGTAAAGAACCGGACCGGTTCCCAACGACGGAAGTCCGGGTTATTCCATCGCTGCAACATCCAGGGTCTCTCCAATACTTCGTCCCACATTATCAACGTCACTCTTCCACACACTACGCACCTACGATCCTCTAACCTCCATCCGTCTGGTCGGGGTTCTTTTCCGATAGCCACCGCTGCTCTCCTCCACTGTACTTGCTCCGCATGGTTCGGAGGTAGGAAAGAAAAGATAAGATCAATGAGCTCAATTGGTAAATCTGTAGCTTGCGCCATTTTAGCAGTATGCCGATAGTTTAGCCTCCGTCGAACTGTAGCAGCAGAGGGAAATTATTACATAATAAAATATGTGACAGATGTGACAGCGTGACGCCGTGACATTCTGGCAAAGTTCTAACATTACTGATTGTCCCCTCATCATAAGTTTGGGCGCGCTGGTCCCTTTTGTAGGACTACAGGTCGACTTTCCAACCCTGATTGATCCCAGGAGATCCAGTAACACCACACTCTGCCAAGAAACGCAAAGGACCACCCTTAGGACCAAGCATTTGAAAGTCTTAAACCCTCTACCTCAATCGTGCGATTCGACGAGTTGGCGCACGAATGCTTATCAGATAGAGATAATCGTTTCACTCGCTGAGGGAGAATTCTCAATGTACGGCTCATGGGAATATATCCACCATTCGCGAAACATCAAGAAATCCATAGGCGACGTGAAGACTAAGCTTTAAAAACTCATGAAATTGTAAAGTAAGACAGCTCAAGCATGAGGGGCTCGGGAAACTAGATAACATCCAAACTACAACGGTGAGTATCAGGAATGTACTCTTTGTGTACTCAAGTTTTGCCTAACGTGTAGGCGAAGTAGACTCGCTTGCCATGGCAAGGTCAACCGCACAAATGGATCAGCGGGTTTTCAACAGCTGCCCCGTCGCCCTCGCCCTGTCTATCTTGTTAGCAGAGCGGCGCAATCACCAATTCAGCAAATTACTCACCCGGTCGTCCGCTGACATTCCACTCACTCGCTCTCATTGTCCGCGTCATAGCCATCGTCGACTTCATTGCCCCCATCGTAACCATTTCCATCTCCGTCTGCTTCCTCGGGCCCGTCATGGCCATTGTCTGCTTCTTCATTGTAGCTGCAGTTGTCTACATCCTCTCGTGCGAGATCCTCTTGCTCAGACATCTCACTCTGGTACCCACCGATACCGGTGCTTTCATCGTCTGAGATGTCACCCTGGTACCCCTCACTGCAAGCGCCTGATGGCTGTGGCTGGCCAGCTTTACCAAAAGGCTCGTCGTGAGTTTTTGTTGAAGCAGCGGATAGAGGACCTACTACCTCCTGTATCGTCGACCTTGCCTACTGCGGTTGCACCCATGGCCTGTTTTAGAGTCGCTGTTGGGAGGAACATAGGATCGGGTGAAGAGGCGCGACTCTAGGAGCACTGTGGTTTGTTTGTGCCATTGTTTGTCCTGAGCAATCTTTAGGGAACGCGTGCACCTAAAGCCCTGCTGAACTGCCAATCTTGAGTAGTGGATTACCCAAGCTTTCGTATGGAGAAGAAAAAAATAGAAGGGAACTTGGTGCTTGCCGTGGACATATCATACCGAGAACTCACTTTCGACGAAACTGACTCTTTCTTGAGCAATTATGTGCTGATTTCTTGGACAATGTATACGATTCGTTTCTTCGATTTATGATAATCGTGGTACATTCAATTCTCAACTTTGCTTATTGATTGTGAGTCAGTCCATTCGATTCGCGAAAACCTCTGGCTTCTACACCACTAAGGCATTCGCTTACTGATTAATCCATGTTATGATTCTTCGCAAAGCACATTGTCCGATTTCTCAACATCCTAAGCAATTTCGGTTTGGTGAGTAGGATTGAACGTAATCCACGATTTTCTTCCCTTTGATTTCATTTTTCACGAGAATCGCGGGAGTTATTCAGTAAACAGGGGTTCAAATCATACACGAATTAGCATGATTCTTGAACCGTCCCACTAGGTTAATTTTTGGTGAGACGAGTAACACATCCGACACAATTCGAGCAGTTGACGTGGTTTCAATTTGCAGTAGAATCGGGCGATTGCTCCATGTAAGGCTATCACCCAACCTCTCTAATATTGAAAATCTGTTCGCGAACGTCATCCCCACCACTTTCGGCCTTTCAAGTAATGGCAAGATACAATTCTAAACCCGTACGAACCGTCAAACCACCGTAGGTTTTTGAAACGTCCACACGATATAGGCGATACTGAAATCATCGTGATTTAAGTCGTTGCATAATCCCAGAAAATCGATCCGATTCACAATTTGATGGATCTTGCCAGATTCGCGGAGAAGCCAGATACGATTTTGGTGAACGAGATCGTGGTGCAGAATCGTCCATGGCTAAAATCTATTTTCACTGATCGTCCACTTACACTAGAGTTGTGTGTACGGCAAGCTGTCTGACCGACGATTCAAGCCTCTGATTTCCGGCAACGATTTTTTCCACCCTTCGATTTCGAAGTCGACCGCCTCAAATTTTCTACTCAAGAATATTACGAGAATGGTTGGCACGAATATTCAATTCAATTCGTGGTGTTTAAAGTCCACGCAATCTAGACGATTCGACTTGGTGAGTGAAAAGACAAACCAAAACTGTTTATTTCCGCGAGAATCGAGAGATGAGTAGCACAGCCGACTCACGATTCGAGAAGTCAGCGCGAGTTCGATTTACAGTTGAATCGGCCAATCGCTAGACGTCTCGACTTTGTCAAATTTTTTGCACGCCGTGACTTCTGTCACAATCAGGTTTCAATAAGTCAACCGGCTTATTGAAGTACTATTTGGTTTAATTGGCCAGAATATGCTCAAATACGCTTTGAATATACATTCAATAAGTCAGCAGATTTATTGAAGCACTTTTGAATAAATGATCATGATAAGGTTTAAAAAACTCGGATGTATTATTATGAACAATTTTTAACATTATTTGTTTACAAACATGCTCGAATAAATCTTGAATAATTACTCAATAAGACAAGTGTACAATTGTGTACAAATTGTGACACTGGTCACAATACAGTCACGATAATCCAATTGGCTTATTTGGATCTAATGTTACATATTGATTAAATAATAATTCAATAAGGCACGTGCCTTATTGTTTCTCCGGCCCAGTGTATATAATCACGGCGGACAAATAGCTGTCAAGTCCCATGCCGAGTGATGCTGTCATGTGCACTGTCAAGTTGCCTGGTCACAGGTCACACTGGGTATACTGTGACTTGTTATGACATATTAGTCACCACGGAAATTGTCTTTTGCCACATGACATGCCGCATGACAGCATCACTCGGCATGCGACTTGACAGCTATTTGTCCGCCGTGTAAGTAGTATGAACATTAGATAACCCGTAACTTGTGGGAACGCATGCATCTTTGGATCTACACTTTTTTCATGAGAGGTATCTAACTCTGGATCCAAAGATAACAGTGAATGAAAATTCAAGCAAGCTTAAATCAATGGCTATTTTCGTCAACTATTCACCATCCTAATGGTCTTCGGCATATTTGTCCCTACAAGTCCGGACTCAGTAGTGGTCATAAAAGACCATCTCCGATGATGAATATACTATTTGGTTTCAGTATCAGAGAAACTCGGATCGAATAAGGTGTTTGAACTGCCGGCCCCGCGCATATCTTTAATATCAACCCGAGTTGTTGTTCGAGGTGGTAGAAATGGAGTCGTGGGTTCTGGTGAGGCATCAGGCGGCCTTGTAGGATCAGCTAAATTCGCGGTTGGCGTAAGTTTCGTCCTAGTGAGAGGAGTGCATTGGTAGTAGGCTAATTTGTCATAGCACGGTTGGCGAAGATGGTAAGCATTGACAACAACAGCCTCTTGAATAAGTCAATACGAACTTTCGTGTTGTTGACGACATTGAAATCTGAAATTATGATTTCATGGGTCAATTGACCGAAGAATTTCCACTTGGGTGGTTCTTGGATACGTACCCGTCTTCGCATTGCGTAGGGCCTGAGTATTCGTATCCACCACCTGCGATTTACGTTGGTCATCAGTCACCGACGGATACGAAGTTGAAGAGCTCGTGGATGAAATTCCGACAAAGGTCAATAAAATCTCACATTGATTCCACCCTTTAACCACTTCCACTCCTTGATCGTCCCCATATACATCTCCGGCCACATCAATTGCTACTCCCATAACGGCGCATGGCAATAGCAACAAGATTCCGATTATCGTGATTAACCTTGTGATTATTGCGTGCCGCTGTGAGAATTCCATATTGCTTTTCTTGGGCGTTTGGAGAGGAGGATTCAGAGGGAAGGGGGAGGGATACAAGGAAGAGAGGAGGTGATTGACGGGTGAAAAGGACTCAAGCGACAGGTTCACTGTTGTATTTCGATAGAAGTTCTTTTTCGCACAACGCTCAAGCATGACTATGTCATGGGAGGCCCACAAGAAGACTGAGGAAAGGCGGGTGCCTGGGTTGATGATTGGATCATATGACTGAGGCCTCGGCGGATTTTCAGTGGAACCGGAAAAATCCCAACATTCGATCGGAGAAGGATCGGCATTGTGCGGAGAAATACGTCGGGGAAATCGAAGTTTTGTTTGAATGTAGGTCTTCCTGGAGAATAAGTGTAATTTACGTTTTCTGATTCGCAGAAAATTGATACAGTTACAGGCAGCAGTCGGGAGCATAGTCACGAAGCCCATAAATCACACATTGTTTCTTTACATATAGCTTGCAGGATTTTCAGAAAACGGTGCTTCTAAGGACGTCGTTCCCGACGGTTTGACCAAAGAATTTGTGAGCATAGCTGCTGGGATGGTAATTGTTACTAGAAAAAGGGTTCAGCTTGGAAGATAAGTCAAGACCCAAAAAGTATTCACCCCCAGAACTGATCGGGAGCACTGCCAAAGCTAGTGCTATCTTTAAAACCATAAGCTTGCGGATCATCAAGCATAGCGGTGAACTGTGTATGCGAGTCCCACACGTAAGTCGTAACCTATGACAATAATGTTAATTCTGTGAGGCGTGATTGAATGATAGAACAACTTACATTACGGTTTGCAGACTTGAAGCTATTGATTTTTGAGACAAGTTTGGTGTTGAATCCATTGATTACTGCGGCTTCAGCGTCACGAGAGGCTTGATCCGAAGACAGTTGCTAAGTTTGGAAGAATGTTCATAAACGACGTCAGTCTAGATATACCCGCCAACGTACCAGAGGAGACCTGTCTATCGGAGGGACGTTGACAAAGAGATAGTTACGAGCGCCCACGTCACTGGATGAATGGTGTTGAGAATCACGTACTGTAAACAAAGCTGATTTAAAAAATGCTTACTAGGCTTTCTGCACAAGCGCGAAGTATGCGTTAAGCAAAGTATCCGAAAATCTTTTCAACATGTTTTTAGTAATTGAAAACGACTAGTTACATCAGAGACTTACGCATCGCGATCACCAGATAGATACCAGCTGTTTCCAATATCATTGATGCCAATGAAAAAGGAAAACAGAGAGTTATCAGATGTCCAAGGTGTATTTGTGGGCTTTTTGCCTGCGCCATTCAAGAATTGGTTGATTTGATCCGTCATGGATAGAACACTTGGTTCGAAAGGTTTAACGAGGTTAGCATCGATCGTAGCACCACCATAAGCGTAGTTGTAAGTCAGGAGAAGTGTTTTGTTGTATTGAGTGGTGACATAATCGACCCAATTCTCCCCGCCGGTAGCTGTGAATCCGGGATAAGGTGGGTTCCCAAGGGCGTTACCAGGTGAAGGGAGGGCTCCGGTAGGCTGAAAGCCAGTTTGAGTGTAGGAATCGCCACTGACATTGATGATTCGACGTCAGAGTTACCTCGTAGGAAATGAAGTGCTTACAAGCTGAACCAATACTTCGCATTACTCGGTATTGAAACGGGGGGAGTCGTGGTGGGAGGAGCCGTGGTTGTGGTAACGGTTCCTGGGATGCACTGAGAATACCCTTTGGTCACAATGTAGCCGTGTCAGCCTCAGAAAGCAGAACAAACAGGAAGCTTACATTCATTTTGTTCTACACATGTATACCTGCTTCGCGTTAGAAAGAATTTCATCTTCAAGAAACGTAGACCTTACCCAGAAACACAGCTCGTTGGCCCGGTCCAACCATTACCACCGCCTTTCGAATATCAACGACGAGTAGTGAAATGAAGAGGTTCGGCTTACATTGACCCCAAGCGGGTGATTGGGCTGCCACCAAGGGGACTAAAGCAGCTAGACAAACGAGTCTTGACATAACAGAAAGACGTTGCATTGTATGTTTCGCCGTAGACTTGACATCAGGGGAACCCGCGAGTATAAAAGATCTGCAGCTATTTCCGTCGATGTTGCGAATGTCATCTCGTGCCAAGGTCATGTGGGTACTTCCCCCGTGAATATATCCGGAACTGTCAAGGCTGCTACGATAGAAGCTGGAGGAAGTGCGCATGAGGGTATTCAGATATGCGGCGAAGGGTATCCGGAAAATCTCCGGGATGCCTGTCATGAGAAGTAGAGAAGAGTTGTCCGAGCTGATTGACCTGAGACTTCGTGCGGCAAAGTTATGAAAGAAACATATGCTGACCCATGTTAAGGATGTGTTCACTCTCCACATAAAAGGAGATATTTCTTGTTCGTCATATCTTTCTGTATTATCTTGATAGTAAGTCCGTTGCAACATTTAAAAGGGCAAGATGAGAATATACCAGTGTCAGCGTTTCGTTACCCAAGAACCAAGTCCGAAGGATTGCAGAATCGTAAAGTAAACGGAAAAAAGAGAGGGAAACGAACTAGAGCTAAACATAGACGTGGGCGGATTTGATTACATAATGCAACGCGTCCTCATGATGAGAGAAAGGGGGAAGGGGCTCTCCAGGTGAATCGTTTTGTTGAGTCGATTACAAGGTCTGAAATCTGCATTTCAGTAACACACTAAGAAAACAAAGTCATCGTGTTCAAACTACGGGAATACACTGGCAACAAAATCAGCACTACTACTAGTACATATTGGATATCACAACGCGTCTGCGGCCAAGATATGGAGCGTACCACATATGCCATACATCAAACCACCCTCTTTCCAGGAATCTTCCTCCCACCTTTCCAGAGGGGAACCCCAGTAGGCGGAGCATCGGATGACGTACTACTAGTACCAAAGCTCGGTCGAAAGTCCCAAGACCAATCACTCCCGCTAGGGTCAAGTTCCCATTGTAACTCGCTCTCATCCAAATCCAAAGCGCTACCAGTTTCACTGAAATTCCAGTCCGAATTCAACAAGGCGAACGGGTTGCCGGCTTGGTAGTCATTGGCGGTTGTTGGAGTGAAAGGGGGGAAATCGGTGCTGGTTGAGCTTGGGGACATTGGAATCGAACTTGGAAACTTCGAAATTTGGAAGAATAGGTGAGTAAGGTTTTGGTTGAATGGTAGCTAGACGTACTTGGCCAGGAGATTTCTTCTTCCCCGCAACATTCCATGAAATTTCAGGACTAGCGTTTTTCGCCGCAGTTTTGACATCGTCCACATCATAGATGATTTCCGCATCTTGCCTACAAAAGCAAAATCAATTTCAACAAGTATCTAATCATTCTAGTATCAGGACAAACCTTCTTTCCTGTCCCTGTGAGAATTACAATGGCCGTCAGAGCTATCAACAAGCGTAATCAGAATAATGACGCACGAGACTATCCTTCCAGGCTATCTGAGCCTTTGGCTCAGTCCCTCCCAGCAACAAAATGATGTTAACTTCGATTCTATAGTGAGTTGATCTTCCTCCGTTAGAGGAGGTGCTTATCGGAACATTTGATAAATTGGCCTTGACGGTAAAGTATCTCTGAAAACCGCCTTAAAAAGGGGGAGTCAGCACTCGCAATGATAGTGTTTGGTTTAACTTACTCGGATCGGTATCCATCCATTTGTACTTTTCTGGAGGGAGATTTCCTTGATAACAGAAAACTTCCTTCGTAATCTCCCTCAGCTCGCTCACGTATTGTGCGCTTCGAACATATTGACATGTCAATTCTTGAGTATCCGATAGTTGTTCTCTCTATCCAAACCAAGAAAATCAGTATGATATGAAGAGTTTTGAAAGAGGAATACTTGCTTTCGAGACGAGACGATGAAATCCTTTGGGAATAGCTTTCTTCCCAGAATGCAATGTGATGCATTGAGATATACGTTGAACGTGATCAGCATATTGGGGATCATAAAGGATATTACACTCGACACCATACGCGCGGTACATGACTCGAGAACGGACTGGATTGTCCAACGCATACGTAATTGCACCTTCCGCTACGGCTTTGTTTAGGCTAGCCGTTCTGGTTCTAAAAAACAACAGCGGTCAATTTAATGAAGGAAAATCGACTTGAAGCATAAGTGCTGACGGTTTGCCACCGATCCCGGGTCGGTTAATTGTTAATCCGTAAGCTGAGAGACTGTTCTTGACTTCATTGAAGAGGTAATCGTTGTTAGCAAAGCCGCCGACGAGAAATATGGTCTTGGAGGAAGAGTTAGTGGTTGTCAAATTCAGTGTCAACGAGTATTGACTAAAAACGCACACTGATAGGTTTACTCGAGTTTCGGCGCATTTCACAAACAGTGTCGACGATACAATCCACAACTGGATTGATGAATGAGGCGACAGTTTTCCTATAAGATATTGTCATTTTCGAGGAGAAAGATGCGGGTTTGAATAATAGAAATCGTACCCGTCGAGACGAAGTTTTCCTTTTATTATCTTGAACTGCGGATCGCTGTCCCTCAAACTTCCGAAATGGATGAAACATGGATCTTTTATGTCACGAAAGGTGCACTTGGTCTTTTTATTGAAGATTTTCTTCATGTTGGGTATATCTTCTTGATACTTCGAACCTTTGAGAAGTTCTAGAAAACCAGCCTTAGCGCCAAACAAAAAAATTATCTCTTTAAGAACGGAATTTTACGTACTTCTCAAGTGATCACCTAGACGCTCAGTGACAAATTCAGAACCCATGAAATGAGCTACGACGACAACGTTTCTTTAAATGTTATCGAACGATTAAAAAATAAAGCTTACATTGCGATTCCACGATTTCTTGAAAGACCTTCCCACCCGATTTCTTCTTATCCAAAGCATATGCACTAAAATCAATCGTTCCTCCTCCCGCATCAACCACAATCACACCATCACCTTTCTATCAAAAAAAAAAAAAAAAACGAATTAGCGTCTTCAAATAAACATATAAAATGACCACCACCCACCCGAATCGAATCACTCAACAAATCATGTTCAATACACATATTCAAACTCGCCTCACCCTCCGAAATAAACGTAACCTCATTAATTCCTCCAGGGCTAATGAGACCAGCTTTCTCCGCAGCTTGTCTCATCAAACCTCGAGGAGAACCATCCCACCTATTCGGATGAGATAAAATATATTCAATCTTAGATTTTGAATCTCTGGAGAGTACTCGGGTTCCGATTCCGGGATGGGAATCTTCTATATATTGTTTTGTACATTCGTTTAGGTAGTGAAGGAAATCGGATAAGATGTCGATGATGGATTTGGTAGGAGGTAAAGGAGGGATTTTGATGGTTGTGGGGAGGGGGTTTGAGGATTTGCGAGGACGGTAATGCATTTTGAACCTGAATAGATAGTAAAAGTAAAAAAGTTTGAATGGGGATTTGAGAGGTTGAAGAAATTGAGGAATGGCCCGTTATTTACCATTCCAATTTGATCCAATTATTGTCTTCTGCTTTTTCTTCAACACTGTCTCCGTCTGCTTCTTCACCGATAGCACACACTTTGCCTTTCTGATCGTAATACATTATAGAAGGAATCTTGGAATCAGCTCCTGGTTTAGCTTGACCGGGAAATCTAGAGTATTGAGTAAATAGTCAGTCAGGAAGATGCGCGTCAAATGTAATGGGGGGGGCAGCACTTGGTGACATGCTCGATTTTGGGTACAACGCCATGATCGAGGATACTAGGAAAAAGAGGGTTGAGATCGAAATAGTTTTCGTGAATTTTCTCTTAAATACCTATAAGACACTCCACTAAACGTCGTGCCTACATCAAACGCGACAATCAACTTGTGTTTATGCCCTTCATACGGCGCACGTTTAATAGTCATCGGGACAGAAAGAATAGACGCTGGTAAGCAGTAAGAGTAAGGGGAGGTGGGGGTGTGGAAGGGGTGTGGGTGAACGAAGTTGCCAAGGCGTTGTTACTTATCCCACCCGGGTAACGGAAGAAGAAGGTTGAAACCAAGCTCCTTCGTAAGAAGCGCAGCACTTGGTTACTTTACTTAGTTAGACAGGACCTTGTACTTGTGATCAGTAACGGCTTTCGTAAAGGTTAAATTTGGTTCTTGCCTCGTGGAGTGGGGATGTGACTAGTTCGGCGGACGGACGAACGACTTTTCTAGTGTGAGACTAGAAAATCTCTTATATACTTGACTCTTACTAGTTAAACCTCAAGGCAGTAGTGGACGGAGAAGTGACACCAATGCTGTTTTGTTGGTTTGTGATCCCCCTCGCGTAATGGGGCTGAGCCTAGGCTTCTTCCATCTGCTCATGAAGATCGCACAGCACTATTGATCCAGATAAGCAATTACCATAGGTTATATGCTCCTGCTCGTGTCAGAATCAGGAGGATAACGTCGTCGCAACGCAAATTCTATTCTCTAAACCTAAATCTAATCACTCTTATCCTTCCCCTTGTCCCATACTTTCAACCCCGCCTCATAGGCCTCCCATACCCATCTCCCCACCTTTTCACCTCCATATTCCCCATCCTCTTCTATCTGTATGCCTTCCTTGTCATTCTCAGTGACATTAATACTAGTGGAGGGTACGGGAACGTCGAGTTTGACGGTTGCGCAGTCTGCGTAGAGAGCTCCTGGTTTGAGGAGTTCTGTTTGAACGATAGGGGTGTCGGTTGAGGAGAGAACTTTGAAAGGGGTAGGGAGGAAGAGGGCGTGTAATACGGATTGGATGGATGATTTTGGGGATTTGGTGGTTAGATATAATAATGGTGAAAAGAGTATATACCTGTCAACAAGTCAATATACATTTCTTCTTTGATAAAGAAAACAACATACAGGAAGAGGCCAAACCAAGAAAACGAACTACCAGATAGTTTCCAATCGGCATTCAACAACCGGGACACTGTATCTAAACGACTTATCCCAGGAGACACGCTCACAGCAACCAAATTACTTTTCTGCATTCGACCACTCACGACTGGAACTGAACTCGCGTTAGTTTCTGCTTTGGGGATTTGAGGTTTAGGGAGGGCGTCGAAGATGCGTTGGAGGTGGCGGGTGAGGATGATGGTACGGAGTGAGCGATGGCCTTCTGCGAGAAAGATGGAAGAGGGGGTGGGGGTGGGGAATGTAGGGGAGAAGGAGGGGGAGGCGGCGGCGTAGAAGGGGTTGACGACGGTGAGGATGCGGATGTCGCGTTCGACGGGGGCGACAAGGAGGGCGGGCAGTAGCAGCGTCGTCATCAGAAACGTTGCCAAAGACTTTTCATCGCGCTCGTCGTCGTCGTCGGTGGTGCGCAGGAAGCTGGGAACACCGATGTGCTGGTATTCATGCGCAAAAATCAATCCGTCTAGTCGGGTATCTGACTTGGTCAAGAACTGCGTGCAAAAGGTGTGAATGTCGGCGGGGTTGTTGAGATCGCACTGCTCTGCAAAAATATGCTCGTTGCTGGTCGTCGTGCGCAGCAGAGAGACAATGACCGCGACCGCGACAGGTTCTGGGGTGAGGGCGATGATCCTGGCGCCCCTTTGCGCCAGGGCCTGCAGCAAACATAGTCCGAGTGGCGAGAAAGCACCTGTGACGATCAGGGTCCTGTCGTGGAGGTCACGTTCGCGCGACGTGCTACGGCCCTGCAACAGGGCTCTGAGGACGGCGAGAACGACGAGGACGACGAGAACGGGGACGGCGAGCCTGTGAGCGACGACGCGGAGGACGAGCTCGAGCATGGAACAAACAGACGTCAACACGTGCTCTGCTCCTGCGAGAATGGGCCTGGGCAGTCTTCCCTACGACCTTTTGCTCAACATCGCTCTCTTTCTCGACCTCGCCGACGTCCACGCCCTCCACCTCGTGAGTCTTGTGCTCGATGACGACGACGATGCTCATCTTGGTTTAGACCTGTAAATCGCTCAATGACTTTACCACAACCAGACCTGTGTATCGCAAACTTGCTACAGATCTCCTTAGAAAATGCCGTGCTCTGCCTCTCAAGGGCTTTCAGCGGCTCACTGACCTGACCAACGAGCAGCTCATTCGCTCCGTCAACCAGGCCGCCCGCTACGACCGAGCTTGGCGTCGTCGAGCGCCCAAGCCCATCGGCCGCCTCACCGCCCAGTACGGCACCTCTCACTACATGGACGGCCCCACGGCTTCGTCTGCAGTCGCCCATCCCCGTCGCTCGTGGTACAAGGTCGTCAGCGCCCCTCCATCCGAGCAGGTCGACTGGTTATCGCCCATCACCTCTAGCTACACCCTCTGCGCCACCAAGAGCGGTAAAGTCGTCTGCTGGGACGTCCAGTCCGATTCCTCGCTCGCAGAATGGAATCCAGGCGAACGCTGGGAACTTTGGAAATGCCGTGTCGAGTTTGACGAACGCACTGTCTATTTTACGATGGCCAAAATCTTGCATCCATCGCAAGTGTTTTTTCTTTGTTGGCTTGCTCTCGCTTAACTGCTCTGCTTATTCAGTCAGGACGATAACCGAATCATGGAGTTTGTACTCATGCGTCTCACGTTTTCGGATCCCCCTTCTGGCGAGAGTTCGACCGAGTCTCCGGTCTTTTCTCGTGTCACTGAATTTAGGACATCTGGCGTCGTCATGAACATCTTCTTGCTGGATCCCTCTGAACGTTTGCTGTCTGCTTTCGTCTGGGTCGCTACTACAAATACGATCGGACTGTACGCGTTGCTGGACTGGAATGAACAGGAATATGTCTTTATCGATACCGGCATCGATTATGTGCGTCACTCGTCCTCATCATCCCTCTTATAAACTCATTCTCTCTAGGCCGCCTCGGCAAACTGGTCGTGTATTCTGTTTGATGAACACATCGTCATCCACTGCGAAGAACCCGAGTGGGCGCATCAATACTTTTACCCCTTCTCCCTCCTTCGAGCTCATTCATCAGAACTCCCCAGTCGCCTATCTCATCCCCAAATCATCGGTCGCGTCCCACCTGCAAGAACCATATCTAAGAAATTTATCTTTCCCGTTTTACCTCCCCCAGTGTCCCCTCGACATCGTCACACGAATGACACTCCTGCTCCTCCACCCCATCATCCAACAACCACGTTTTGGGATGAAGATCTGTTGTGGTTGAATGCTGTCTCACCTTCACTTTCATCTCATATGGTGTTATTGTTACCTTCGATAACGCCTGCCACCCAATTGGCTCTCAATGCTCCTCCTCCTCCTGCAGCTACCACTCCCACGCCCTCTTCATCCTCGTCTTCCGCTTCAGTTACAGCTGCTACTGCTGGAGGAATGACTACACCGGGAGGTATAGGTTCCTCTTCCTCTTCCTCATCATTCGAAGATTCGGGCGTGGTCGTAGCTGATGTGGAACCTGGATCCTCTCCGCCTCCACTTTCTGCACAATCGGTGTCGTCGGGGTCGGGGTCTACGCAGACGCCGCCGAATGCACCTTTACTTTCACATGCTATGCTTCCGAGTTCGAGTTCGTTACGGCGTCGTCGTCGAGAT
>NW_006267367.1:2025755-2027156 GCF_000300575.1 Agaricus bisporus var. bisporus H97 | reverse complement strand
TACTCAAGGGTGTGTATAAGCCTCATCATCATATCAATTATAATAGTCCACACCTTCCTCAACAACCTCCTCCTTACAAATAATCCTCACCTTCCGCATATCAACTACAATAACCCTCATCTTCCCCCACAACCTCACCATCAGCCTCCACCCCCACCTCCACCTCAACCACCTCAACCTCCCCAACCGAATCCATTTCCATTCCCGACCTGGTACCCCGAGTCGGCACATTTTGTGAGACAGTGGTGGCCGACGTTACCGGGGATACCGAGGGTCAGTTGTACGGTTGTGTTGATGGCGATGTTGGATCAGGAGACGCATAGACATAGGTTTGTGCTTGCGCAACATTATTTCAAGGTGCCGATTGATTGGGGGATGTGGGTTAGAGGGGAGGGTGGGGTGGTTCATGACAGTGATAGTGAGAGTGGTAGTGAGGGAGAGAGTGAAGGTGAGGGAGAGGGGGAGAGATTGGAAAAGGAAAGAGAGGGTATGAAGGGAGAGGAGGAGGAAGAGGAGGAAGAGGAGAGGGAAGGAGATGAGGATTTGATGAAGATGTGGTATGTGAGTACACCGTTTGAGGTGGTGAGGGTTTTGGATGAGAGAGAAGATGAGGAACAACAGATGGTGGAGAGGCCTAGACCGCTTGTGGCTGTTGATTTTGGACATGCGGTTTGGATTGAGTATTCTGATGAACATGAGAATGGAAATGTAGGAGAGAATGAGGAAGGGAGAGGGAGAAAAACTCCAACGACACCGCTTCGACAAGGATCGAGTAGGATTAGTATTGAGAATGGGAGGAATACGTCGAGTGGGTTGGTTGTCTCGTTTGTGGATTCCAACAATGAAGACAATGAAGAGGAGGAAGAGGAGGAAGAGGAAGAAGAGGAAGGGAGCGGTCTTGTTGTTCCTATGACAACGGTGGTACAACCGTCTATGCATCCGCATCCGCATTCACATACGCACCAGCAGGAACAGGAATTGCAGGAAGCGAAGGTGTTAAAGTTTGTGACGTTTCCGGGGTATGATGATGGATTGAGTGATTATGATGATGATGATGATGAAGATGAGGAGGAGGGAGGGGAGGAGGAGTTTGATGTGAGTGATTGGATTAGGGGGTATGATGATGAGCAGGAGGATGAGGGGGACGGTAAGGGAAAAGGAAAAGGAAAGGGAAAGGGAAAGGAGAAAGAGGTGGGTGGAGATGAAGATGAGAATATGGAAGAGGGCGTGAATGGAAAAGGTAAAAATCGAGCGATGAATAGGGGTTTATCTTCCACATCAAAACATGTGTTGAAAAATAAACAACAACAACAATCGCAACATGATCATGAACAAGCGACAAGAAAGCGAAGAAAACCTCTTCCTCCTCCTACCCTCCTCTCTCACCCTCCTCCTCCTCAT
>NW_006267367.1:1933665-2025122 GCF_000300575.1 Agaricus bisporus var. bisporus H97 | reverse complement strand
ACCTTGATATAGTTTTTTGAGTTGATTTTTTATTTTATTTGGTTTATTGTGTGTGTGATGTTTGGGGAAATGGGAGTACCTAAGTTGATTGAGGAGGTTGGTTATTGAAGGTTGAAGGTTATGATGATGCGCTTGGTGGCTTGTGCCTGGGGATTATGTATGAAAGACCGATGTGCGTTTTCTCGTTTTCTTAATTATTACCTTTATACTCAATGGCTAGGGATTGCTCTGGGCAGATATTCAGATTGTGGTAGATGCAAGGTGTCTAGGCTGATGCGGCGTCAGTTTGATTTATGGTCTCTCGGCTGAGAATTAAATTACGCCGAGGTCGAACGATGAAAAAACTTGAATTGGGAGTACCTAGGTTGATTGAGGAGGTTGGTTATTTTCGTCGCGAGCCGGATAGTCACCAGTCAACCAACATTATGAGTTGGGATTGAGGGTCTTAGGCTATAGGGCCCGAGATCCCCAGGCGGTGAGATCGAAGCTGGAACGCAGTCGGGTCACCCCAAAAGCGTGGGCTTCGATCACCTATGTTGGCTGACCGGGCTTCCAGTAATAAGGGTTCGGGTGGGTGGGAAATAAAAATAAAAGATGTAGAGGTGCGGAACGTATAGGACCGCACCGATAGAGTAGTAATAGTAGAAGAGATAAAATGTGACGTGTCACTCTAATCACAATTGATCATATGGTTCACACACACGGTCTTCGCTCCGAAAAATCAGACCGCGCTCGTTCCTCGCGCGTTCTTCCACTGAAGGTTATGATGATGATGCGCTTGGTGGATCGCGCCTGGGGAATATGTATGAAAGACCGACGTGCGTTTTCTCGTTTTCTTAATTATTACCTTTATACTCAATGGCTAACGAGGGTCTAGGTGATTGTCTCTGAGCAGATATTCAGATTGTGGTAGATGCAAGATGTCTAGGCTGATGCGGCGTCAATTTGATTTATGGTCCTCGTCTGAGAATTTAATTACGCCGAGGTCGATCGATGAGAAACTTGTTCGAACGCCATTAAAACCTCAAGGAACATCGAGAAATAGGCCATTAAGCATAGCCAGCTAAGTTACATTATGAATACTTACTCGATATATAATACATTTATAAAAGTAATACAGTAAATTTTATAGAGACCCTTACACTTCTACGCTTTAATTCTTGGACTTCTCGCCTTTGAGCCACTTTTCGAGGCCCAAACCTTTGTAAATCTTGTCAAGGCCCTGAGAAATGTTACGTCAAGATTGAATTCGGTTCGTAAGTGATATTTTTAGCTCACGGTTGCGGCGATGACGCCTTTCAAGAGACTATCGAGACCCAAACCACTCAACTAGCGGAAGAAGTGAGGCCGTGTTAAGTAAAAAAAAATTCGTTCAAACTTACGAGATTACCGAGTAGGTTGAGGACTCCAGCGAGAAGGAGGCCGACGCCTCCGACGATTTGAGTTATCGGTTCTGTGTAGTCGCTGTTAAGAACACCAAGGCAATGGTCGGAACATGATCACAAAACTTACGGCCCAACGCATCGAGTAATGGACCGAGATCCCTCTGTGCCTTGGGGAACGACTGCAGTTTTTCCTTGGCCCAATCTATTGTGCCTTGGACATTCTCAACCAACTTTAAAAGTCAACCGTAAGTGATTTGTTTGCAACTTTGTGAGTTCTCGTGACTTACTACTTTCAATGCTTCGGCGAGACGCTGTTCGGCGGGTGTCGCAGAATGATCCAGCGTGCGTATCTTGATTCTACTCGTGATTTCTTTGTTCTCATCCAAACCGCGTATGGCTCCATTCGTCTCGTTCAGAAGTTTGTCGGCTTGCTCGATGAGAGGTTTGACTTGTTTGATCAACTCTTCTTCATCGCGATCTTCCTCCTTCTGAGCCTCCAAATTGTCAAAGTGCTATTCAACGAGGTGAGGTTACAATTTCAATGACCAGAATTGCTGATAAATAAAAATCTCACTTTACGAATCTTTTCACAAATGGGAATCAATTGCTCATTGGCGTCTTCGACAATCTGCGCCATGCGGTTTGCCAATATATCGTCCACGTTATCCTCTTTTTCTTTATCCCCGGCCTGAGACTTATCGTCTTGCGTAGTAGGAGCAGGCTGAACGTCTGCTCCAGCTGGAACGGGACTTTGGGATCCGGCAGTCGGTGGTTGTTGCGGTGGCGATATGTTAGACATGCTAGCGAGTTTCTGTGGTGCTTTTTCGTGTGTCGCGAATTTTTATACGCTGTACTTTTTTGCGCGTCATTGGAAAGAAATTTCAGACAATACGATCGTCCCCTGGAGATGTGATCTCCAATGACGGGATAGATCGAGCGGATCAGGATCGTTCTGCCAAAGATTGCCATGGCTTAGTATCAACCATCTACAATCGTTTGCTCATGCGCAAAGGTTAAGACTACAGGTATGGTGGCATGAGATGATGTACGTTATATTGTTGGTCCAAATCTTGCCTTTTTTAGACACCTTTTCATCCGTATACGCTTCGAAGGGTCTATTTTGGGTTTAGACCGAGTGAATTGTGGGGGTCGGCTAACGTCACTGTGGGTACCAGTCTACGAGCCCCAGTTACTATATAAGACACTTATTCCTGTTTTGCTCACCTATCGCGTTTCGCGTTTCTTTCACTTGCTGCAACTAATCTCGTTACACCTATGTCGGGCACATCATCTGATGAATCTCGTGGCCCTTCTCCCGTACCTTCGATAGGATCACGAAAACAGCAAATTCAGCCTCCGGCGTCGCCTGCTAAGCAGCAATCGCGTTCGGATTCACCAGTAGAATCACAGCCTCAGCTCCAACCGCAACCCCAGCGCGGAACATCCCAGTCACGAAACCGTGGACGCAGTCGTACACGTCGCAGTCCCTCGGTAGCCAGTACCATTAGCGATGCAGGTCCTGAAGAAGTACTTCCCAACGGTGACAAGCGTCGTAAGCGCAAGAACAAAAAACGGCAACAACAAAATGCTCTTCCCGTAGTAGACGAAGTAGAGGCTACTGGAAGAGAAGTAGTCGAAACAGCGGGAGGTGCCGTTCAAGCCGTCGGTGATACTGCTGGTGCTGTCACTCAGGCGGCCAATCCAAGTGGTGGAGGATCGGATAAACCGTTGAAGTTGAGATTGGATTTGAACTTGGATGCGGATATAAGGTTGACGGCCAAAGTTCATGGAGACATAACGCTCTCATTACTGTGAGTACCCGATCTTATTCATGTACCATATTTTTCGGCGGGGGTCGCTTAACTGAGACAAGGCGCTGAAATAGTTAAATCTCTATCAGAATGCTTTGATCGCCTTCCGCCGAGCGTTGCATTTCTTCCCTTCCGTGAAAACGCGGATCTTGTCGGAGCAGGTCAGAGCAGGAAATTTCACTTTTGAAAACCGAACACCTTCCAATTTTCGCTACCATGTATTTCCTTCGATTTTTTTTTCAAGAGGGTCTGACACTGTTATAGTCCTCTGCTTCGCAAATATGTTTGGACAGACAATGCGCTGACTAGATATACAAAATTATTGGTATATGCTAACGGAAATGTTACTCAATAAATATAATTTTGAAGAGTGGAAGAGGCCGAACAGCAGAGGTCTCCTAGACCGCGTGTGACCGTGGATTTTGACCATGCTATTTGAATTGAATATTGTAAAGAAGAATTTGGTACCAGTGAGACTGGAGGAAGGGTGGGAGGAGCGCAACATAGCGATGATACGGCCCGGACCGGCCGGACCCCTGACAAGGGACCTGTGGAGGTCGGCAACTTGAAAACGTCACTGTGGGTACTATCCTTAGTACGAGCCCCCAATTTATAAGGCACTCATTTATGTTTTACTCACATACCGTGTTTCTTTCCACTATCATCATCGACATTTTATTACATCTAGGCTCATTTACATTCTACTATCATGTCGGATACATCTTCTGATCCATCGATTAAACCACAGCAATCGCAACCCCAGCGCAATGCATCCAGGTCACGAAACCGTGGACGTAGTCGTGCTCGTCGCAATTCCTCGGTAGCCAGTACCATAAGTGATGCCGGTCCTGAAGAAGTTCCCTCCAGCGGTGACAAACGTCGTAAACGTAAAAACAAGAATAAGCAACAACAAAACGCTCTTCCCGTAGTAGACGAAGTAGAGGCTACTGGAAAAGAATTGGCCGATACAGCGGGAGGCGCTGTTCAAGCCGTCGGTAATACTGCTGGTGCCGTCACAAATGCGGTTGGTGGAGGATCGGATAAACCGCTGAAATTGAGATTGGATTTGAACCTGGATGTAGATATAAGGTTAACCGCCAAGGTACATGGAGATGTAACGCTTACTTTGCTGTGAGTACCATATGAATTCGTACTTATCCTTCGGCGGGGATTTGCTTAACTGAGACAAGGCGCTGAAATAGTTAAATCTCTATCAGAATGCTTTGATAATCTTCCGCCGAGCGTTGCATCTCTTCCTTAGTGAGGACGCGGATCCTGTCGGAGAAAGTCAGAGCAGGGAAATTCTGTTTGAAAAGCGGAAATTTTTGAATTCTCGCTACCATGTATCTTCTCCGATTTTTACTCAAGAGGGTCTGACGCTGTAATAGTCCTCTGCTTCGCAAATATGTTTGGACAGGCAATGCGCTGACTAGATATACAAAATTGTTGGCATATTCTAGCGGAAGTGTTACTGAATAAATCATGATTTCGAAAGAGAGGAAGTGACCGAACAAGCAGATATTGGAGGGACCTTCTAGACCGCGTGTGATGCGGGTTTTGGACATGCAATTTGGGTTGAATATTACAACGAAGAAGTTGGTACCTGTGAGATTGGAGGAACTTGATGGGAGGAGCGGAAGATTTTTCCACGCCGTGGTTGAACCCATCACTCCCTTTCGGAGGTTTGCTGATGCGCAAAAATAGCGATGATACTACGGCTCTGTGGAGGTCGGCAACTTGAAAACGTCACTGTGGGTCGAGCCCCCAATATATAAGGCACTCATCCTTGTTTTGTTCACATACGGCGTTTCTCTCATCTACCATCACCGACCTTTTGATTGCATTTAATCTCACTGTCATTCTATCATGTCGGATACATCTTCTGATTCACCAGTAAAACCACAGCAATCTCAATCCCAACGCAAAGCATCCAGGTCACGAAACCGTGGACGTAGTCGCAGTCGTCGCAGTCCCTCGGTTGCCAGTACCATAAGTGATGCCGGTCCTGAAGAAATTCCACCCAGCGGTGACAAACGTCGTAAACGTAAAAACAAAAAACAGAAACGACAAAGCGGTCTTCCCGTCGTAGACGAAATAGAGGATACAGGAAAAGAAGTGGCCGATACGGCGGGAGGCGCCGTTGAAGCCGTTGGCGATACTGCTGGTGCCGTTACAGGCGCGGTTGGTGGAGGATCGGATAAACCGTTGAAATTGAGATTGGATTTGAACTTGGATGTGGATATAAGGTTGACCGCCAAGGTCCATGGAGATGTCACACTTGCATTGCTGTGAGTACCGATACCGATTCGTACCTATCTTTCGGCGGGGGTCACTTAACTGAGAAAAGGCGCTGAAATAGTTAAATTCTATCAGACTGTTTTGATCATCCTCCACCGAGCGTTGCATTTCTCCCTTTAGGGAAGACGTGGATAATGTCGGAACAAGCCAGAGCAGGGAAACTCATGTTTGAAAACCGAACTTATTTTTTCTTGAACCTTCTTTCTAGTAGTATCTGACACTGTTATCATCCTCTTCTTCGTAAATACGTTTGGACTTTGGACAGACAATGCGCTGATTAAATAAACAAAATTGTTGGTATATAAAGGAAATGTTACTTATTGATATTTTTGGATAAGAGGGCTAAGGGAGGGTGAGGAATGGGCCAAACAGCAGATAGAGGAGAGGCCTAGAAGGCTGCTTGTGGCTGTTGGTTTTCGAGATGCGGTTTGTACTGAATATTGTAACGAAAAAGTCGGTAGCGGCAGTGAGACTGGAGGAGGGCGGTAGGAGCGGAAGATCTTCCGATGATGTTACAGCTCTGGATAAGTCTCAAAGAAAGCGATGCACACGTTGATATTTCAGGGACGTACATAGGAGACGGTCAGGGCCCATCAAATTTTGATCAGGGCTTCGCTCCCAACGCCCACAACACTCGTCGAGCCTATGGCATCCGCAGTCAATTTCCCCCAATGCGACCATCTTCGCTCAATCACAGCCCCAAATGTCTTTGCGAGCGAACAGGCAGAGTTCGTCCACGTCAACGAGCAACTCCGCTCGCTCGATCGCCATATCGCCGAGTTGAACACGTTGCGAAGTACCCTCCATCGTCGCACCGTACAGCTGCAAAATCAGCTCTTGCCAATTTACACCTTTCCTTTCGAGGTCTTGACATACATATTCCAGCTAGTCGTCGGTCCAGAAAGCTACAGTTCGAGCTTTCACTGTGATCAGCAATTCATTCGACGAGCTTTGGTCTTGAGCTCCGTGTCATCTCATTTTCGCCACGTTGCCTTTGGCACACCAGAATTATGGAATAGGATACCACTGCGCGTAGCTGAACACAAAGCAATTGACAACTTGTCTTTGCTTCAGCACTGTATCGCCTATGCTTCGAACGTCACCGTTTGTGTATCTGACAAGTACCACAATAAATGTGGAGAAGATGTACGTTCTGTTATCAAGACTCTCTTCACTCCGGATACGATGCGGAAAGTCAAGAAATTCGAATTGTGGACCTCGAATCATGCATCGCTGTGGATTTCGAATTTCAACAGCACCTCCTTTCAAATGATCGAGACCTTGATCATAACATACAAAACACCACAAAGACGCTGGCCCGTTTTTGATTTTAGCGCACTGAATAACTTGACCCGACTCCACATGCCGGGCTCCGATCATTTGTCAATTACCGTTCCTCCATCCGTGCAATATCTATACATCGACAGAGTGTCGCTCGGGGAATTCGTGTCGCTTCTTTACCAGTGTCCAAACCTCGTGGAGTGCTCTGCAAGTGTTGAGGGGGGGTTATATCGTCCTTTCTCCAAGCCTCTCATTCTTAAATATCTCAAGCGACTGGATACCAACACTGTGTACGCTATTACCAAGAGCTCATCCCTCCAACACCTCCAACTACCCTCACTCGAATTCCTCTGCCTCACCCAACGCTATTTCGATATCGTTCCGTTCTGTTGCAGTGTGTCCACATCCCTTACATCCCTTACAATATTTACGCATTCAGGAACGTTAGACTATGAAGGTCTGTATCAGCTTTGCAGGTCAACGTTTCCTAAACTCAGAGTCCTGAAAATTGACTCTGTGTATCTTGAACGCGTACTGGACGCCATTCGTGCACTGTCACCGCTGGCCGGTGAACACTACAATTCCAAGCCTCTTCATCTCCCCGCTCTCGAATCCATAACATTACGTTCCTCCTCGACCGTAGTTGAACCCCGTATCATTTTGGATTTATTGAAGAACTGGTGGAGCGACGAGGCACTACGTCTGCACCTCGAGCTTCAATGCGTTATGAACAGTGTTGAAGATTGGACGCCAGCATTGAAAGAGGAGTTGAGTTTGATCGTGGGTAACCGTCAGATAGAGATTAGCTGGGGCGATGGTAAGATATAATATGTTGGGCGGCTCGTTGCAAATTGTCCATAGAGCAATAGCGCAGAAACTTTCATGTGATGCATAGGAGGAACAGAGCGAAATAGGCAATCGGTCGCAGTAGCAGTGATAGACTCATAATTTGGAACAGAATGTGCTCGGCGCGTAGGTCAAAAAATTCACTTCATCCAAATTCTTTCCCTTTATCACATTTCTTGAATATTCGAGTAGCTCATTTGTAGCTATAGGATGGTCCACTTGCTATTATTTTCGCGTACATTTGTCGTGGCCACACAAGGGCAAACTGACACACCGACCCCACGCCGGGTGTTCCACTTAGCCTTCATTTTGAAACTTGACATCGACAACACCACCTTCGGACCTATGGCGTCCGCAGTCAATTCCCCCCAATGCGACTATCTTCGCTTAATCACTGCACCCTATGTTTTTGCAAGCGATCAGGCAGAACTCACCCACCTCAACGCGCAACTCAGCTCACTCGATCGCCATCTTTCCGAGTTGAACACATTGCGATATACCCTCCATCACCACTCTTCAAAGCTGCACAATTTACTCTCGCCGATCCACGCCTTTCCTATCGAGGTCTTGTCATTCATATTCCAGCTAGTCGTCGATCCAAAAAGCTACAGTCCGAGATTTGATGATTACTGGGATTGTCTTCGGCAAGCTTTGGTCCTGAGCTCCGTGTCATCTTATTTCCGCTGTGTTGCCCTTGGTACGCCAGAATTATGGAAAATGATACCGCTGCACATAACCAAATCCCATCCAATTAGCGACGTCTCGTCTTTGCTTCAGCATTGTATTGCCCGTGCACAGGACGTCACCATCTGTGTATGTAGTGGCAGGGATGGCTTTGAATATATCGAAACTCTCCTTACTCTCGATGTGACGCGGAAAGTCAAGGCTTTCCATGCGTTATCTTATGAATCATCTCGGATATCCAAACTCAACCGCACCTCCTTTCCCATGATCGAGACATTGCTTATCTCATGCGGATATGAAATAGAAGCATTGTCCGCTCGTGATTTTGATTTTGGGACACTGGATACTGTGACCCGACTCCGCATATATGCTCCAGCTCCAGCTACGCTGAAATTTCCAATTATTGTTCCTCCATTTGTGCAATACTTAGAACTCAGCAGAGTGCCGCAAAAGGTGTTCGTGTCGCTTCTTTATTAATGTCCAAACCTCGTGGAGTGCTCTGTGGACGTCAGAAAGGAGTTAGATGATCCTCCTTTCACCAAACCTCTCATTCTTAACCATCTTAGGCGACTGGATACAGGCCCCATGAATGCTATTGTCATGAGCTCATCCGTCCTACACCTCCTACTGCCCTCGCTCGAATTCCTTCGTCTTGATTACGACTCCGAATGCTCTCTCGATATTGTTCCGTTCTGCCGCAGTGTATCGGCAACTCTTACATCTCTCACCATACGCATGCATTCAACAACGTCAGACTATGAAGGTCTGTATCAGCTTTGCAGGTCAACATTTCCTAAGCTCAGAGACCTGAAATTCGACTCTAAGTATTTTACACCCTTAATGAGCGCCATTCGTGCACTATCACCATTGGATGATGAATGCAACAATCTTAGGCCTCTTCATCTGCCCGCTCTCAAATCCATATCGTTGTATTCCGACCCACTTCGAATGGGGCCTCGTATCCTTCTGGATTCGTTGAAGAACTGGTGGAGCGATGAGGCACTACATCTCCACCTCGAGTTTCACGACTATTCAGGCTGTCACCAAAAAGATTGGACACCGGGATTGAGAGAGGAATTGAAGTCGATTGTGGGTAGGCGTCTGATAGAAATTATATGGGCGGGCGTTAAGATATAATATTATTTGCATGTGGATGGCATAATGGCCATAGAATAGTAACGCTAATATGTTCATGATCAGGTGAAGGAAAGGAGGGCAAAAAGGATAAATCGGTCACAGTAGTGATGACTTTTGATAAGCAAGGGCAGTCCCTATGAGTCGTCGGTCCGAACTGCTGAGAAGAGTTCAATAGGGCTGACCTTGATGATATTGTCGCAGTAGTAAATATGCTTGACGGACGATTTGCTGATAAGACATACAAAATTCTTTGTATATCACGGAGATGTTTCGCAACCAGTTTGGTTTTCGTGGAACGAGGGTGGTCTGAGCTTTCGGCCCGGGAGTGATGTCCGTATAGATCAGTAACAACACGTCACAGGTTCTTTTCTTACTCTACCTCCTGTTTTTTTAATTTTCACTCACCCAAAACCTACTGGAAGCCTGGATAACCAACTCAAGATCGCACCTTTGGGGTGGCCCGACTGCGTTTTAGCTTCAATCTCACCGCCTAGGCATCTCAGGTCCTACACCTCAAGGCGCTCTCCCAACCTTTGCTGATGCTTGGCCAGTGTCCATCTGGTTCACGATGAACTGCGTTGAGGAATTGGACGCAATTGGGCCGATAAAGATTGCATCAAGATCCTGACGAATGTGAAAAGCCGATGGGAACATTGAGTCGTGTCCTCATCTGTAAGTAATCCCCGACTCTTGCAAAGCAAGGGAGGGTTCTGTTGGAACGAAACGTGCATCAAACCCTGCTTTTTGCAATGCACGTGGGAAAGAAAAGCTCCACAAAGTGATGGCATGCGTGAGAAGATCTCTATGGGTCAGTTGCATAAGCGAATATTATGTAACTTAGGTTTCAGGCCGCTTCGCGCAAGTGCAAAGTCCTTTATTTTAGAGTCTCTAGAGCTGAGATCAGAGCGCGTATAGTGGTGGGACTATTACCACTGAAATTTAAAAGAGGATAACACATTTTAAATACTTACACAATACATCTCGTGAATGCGCTCAGCTGAGGTATTTTTTGAAAATTCTGGAGGGTGTTAAATATTCATATGATTGAGTACAAATATAAAGGAAGGGTTGCTGCTGTTATTGCAGACACGCCGGGAGAGTATCGAAGAGTAAAGAAGGCCTTGCAGCCAAGTGTCTGTATATCTTCGTGCTTGACTGTTTCGCACACCAAGACTAACCAAGTAATGTTGAAGCATTTATTAACCTATCTAAGTGCTATTTCCAGGTAAATCTGATCGTTGGTGACTATTTCAATAGTCTACCTGCTCCAATCCTCGAATTTACTGATCAAGCCGCGGAGCCATGAGTTATCACAGCTCCCATCAGCGGTAAGTTTATGCACATCAGCGCTGTTCCGGCCCGTTCATGCACCGAGTCTATGAACCGCTGAAGCGGTTCATAGACGGTGCATGAACGGCACAACGCTGATTTGCCCTGGTGTGTTATACTCTCTGAGCCGCCCTACACTTACTGAATATATGTGACTTTTCACTTGCCAACTGAGTAAAAAAAATCCTATAGGCATAGACTTACAGTGCCTTCATGCTTTCACGCAACCAAAATCGTAGCAGCACTCTAAGGAGAGCGAGCTCTGACTTGACGTTCTTTGAGCTGGCATCTGCAACTTAAGTTATTAAATCAAGCATAGAGAGTCGGGGACCGGTGCGTGAGCGCCGCTACGATGGAGTACTCGTCGAACGAAATTCTGATGGCAGTAGTGTGCTGTCAAATTAGCTAAGTTTCACAGTCCTCCAAGCCATTGATTGACCCGTGAAGTTGTGATCTGTTGTGATCTTCTTGCTCCCGAGTAGCCAAATTTATCTAGGGGTATAAGTAATGTAGACTCGGCCTCGAATCGGTGAAAAAAGAGAACCACTGGATAGCCCTTTGGACTGAATACTCTTCCCGATGAGGAAGTTTCAAGGGATTAATTCAAAATATGACATCTACCCTTACAGTGGCCAGGGTGAGAGAGAGGAGACAAGGAGAGCTTGGCGATAGTTTCGCATGGTTTCGCAAACTCCGGAGTTAAACAGCATGGTTGGTGTAGGGATATATAAGCTCTTGTGTTTAAAGTTTAGGTTAGTATACCGTCTGAAACACTGAGGGTACATAGAACGTTTCTCCAGTTCACGATGTATTTTCGTCATGAGATATTCATAAGCTATGTATGTATCATGCGGCCCTCTGGTTCGTTCTGTTTCTATTTTGAGTGGATGCTTTACGACATTAAGTATATTAGATCTTACCCTGATTCAAATTAGTGCATTCTGCGTTGATTCTGCGACACTGTGTCCCCGTAAGGGACGGATCCGGGTAGTATTTCCCCTTCTGCAGTATCGTCGGGGTAATCGGACAATGTTAAGGTTATGCCCCCCAGATGCCCCCAAGGGTAGCCAAGGGTTAGCGCGAAGCAGAACAAAAGCCGGGGATGCTTATTATTAGGTCGTTGACAGTACCTGAGTCGAGTTGTACCATAGAAAATATGAAAAGGCTCTTGTGAGACTCGAGAAAGGTTCCTGACATGAGTAGAACAACGCGTTGATCTCGGGATTGATCATGTCTTATTTACCATCGATGAAGCTTCTGAAGCTGTGGCTTTGGCTTTAAAAAAGATGGTACTTCGAAGTTCGGTGGCCCATCATTTCTGGCTTAGTTTGACTGATGAATTGATGCAGAAAGATGGCGTGGAGCCTGCCACCAGTTGGAGCAGGACAACTTTGTCACAACATGATAGTACTTGCGCAGCGCATATATCTTCCTGTCTTCTTACCATCCATACACAAGTACGATGCTTACTTTAAATGATGGGTAAGAGGCTCTTCATCGTTTCACTATTACAAATGAGCCCTAGTAACGAAATATACAGTCCAGTCAGATTCACGGCACCGGCGGACACTAAAGAGCTCTGGCCCATCATCGAATCATCGTCATGATCCGATCTGATGAGGCAGGCTGCGACTTTACGATATATAAAGAAGCTTAAAGGTCACCGACACCAGTGACGGCATCCACATTTACTACCTAGTTTCCTTCTCCCCATTTCCGAACATGGAGCTCTCCACTATTGCGCTACACCTGTAAGCTTTATAGGAATGTGCATCTCCGCTCGTTAATTCGGTTTTCAGGATAGCTGCAAAGTACTTTCAGATCGCAGCAATGGTTATGTTTGCCTATGACTATAGTGAGTTTGTGTTGTGGAGGGTGATAGACCATACTTATGATTTGCCCCGTCCAGTGCTAACACTTGGAGAAGAGGTCTGCTAGCCTACCTCCACCTGTTAATGGAGCTCATTCAAGCATGCTAGGTAGAATTGATTTGGATGCGCCCCATGTCGTTTGCGACTATGCTCTTCTTTCTCATCCGCTACGTGTCGTTGATGCAGTCCATTGTATTGGCGGTTTGTAAGTCTTTCAACATTGTAGTCGTTGCCTGTGCTCACGAATTTTGGTAGCATTGAACGATCCTGATTGGAAGGGCAAGGTATGTGAAACTCGCATATTTTTCGAACTCACTACTGACATATTTCTTAGTCGTGGTGGAAGAACGCGCGAGGAACGAGCGCGGTCTGATTTTTCGGAGCGACGACCGTGTGTGTGAACCATTTGATCAATTGTGATTAGAGTGACACGTCACATTTTATCTCTTCTACTATTACTACTCTATCGGTGCGGTCCTATACGTTCCGCACCTCTACATCTTTTATTTTCATGTTCTCCTTTGAGGACAACCTATGCCCACATGATGGCCTTCTTTTTAGAGCAATCTACGCTCTCGGTGAACCTAAGTCTTCACCTACGTTCTATGCCCACCTGATGGCTTTTTTAGAGCAATCTACGCTCTCGGTGAACCTAAGTCTTCACCTATGTTCTATGCCCACCTGATGGCTTTTTAGAGCAATCTACGCTCTTGGTGAACCTAAGTCTTCACCTACATTCTATGCCCACCTGATGGCTTTTTGGAGCAACCTTCGCTCTTGTTGAACCTAAGTCTTCACCCATATTCTATGCCCACTTGATGGCCTTTTTTAGAGCAAACTTCGCTCTCATTTTTATGCCCGTTTGATGGCCTTTTTAGAGCGAGTTTTTCACTCTGGACAACTCTTGCTTGCTACCCTTGTGTGAGGGCTTGCTATGAGTCATTGGCAACTCAATGTCTTACTCCAGGTAGGTAAGCGTCCTTTTAATCTATTTACACTCCAGACACCTCTTTTTGGGGGTGAGCTCTCCCCGGAACGCGTCGGCTGTGTCGGTGCCCTCCGTTTGGGGGTGACCCGACTGCGTTCCAGCTTCGATCTCACCGCCTGGGGATCTCGGGCCCTATAGCCTAAGACCCTCAATCCCAACTCATAATGTTGGTTGACTGGTGACTATCCGGCTCGCGACGAAAGTGGAAGAACGCGCGAGGAACGAGCGCGGTCTGATTTTTCGGAGCGACGACCGTGTGTGTGAACCATTTGATCAATTGTGATTAGAGTGACACGTCACATTTTATCTCTTCTACTATTACTACTCTATCGGTGCGGTCCTATACGTTCCGCACCTCTACATCTTTTATTTTTATTTCCCACCCACCCGAACCCTTATTACTGGAAGCCTGGTCAGCCAACATAGGTGATCGAAGCCCACGCTTTTGGGGTGACCCGACTGCGTTCCAGCTTCGATCTCACCGCCTGGGGATCTCGGGCCCTATAGCCTAAGACCCTCAATCCCAACTCATAATGTTGGTTGACTGGTGACTATCCGGCTCGCGACGAAATGTATATTTATAGAAGTGGCCCAATGACGCCAACTGATGCTGGTTTTTTAGATGTACCAGATATGCTATATCTGAGGCCATATTCTCGGTGTCTCTCATCGCTCGTACGTAAATCTTGATAGTTCCAGAATGTTGCTAAGCCTAATGATTTACAGTCGGACAACGTCGGTATTCTATTCCTTGACCGGTTACAAACTTGCTTAATGATGTAAGAACTCTCGTACAGTGATTATGATTCTACGTGTGGTTGCGATTTACAGGGGCAGCAAAAAAATACTCGTTTTTCTATTATTCCTCTGGACAAGCCAACTTATCCTATCGGTCATGGGCTTGAGGACAGGCTTCGGTAAGGTCTCTTTCAACTTTAATTTCCAAGTTCCACCAAATGCTAAAAGGTGGAATATTAGCTCTGCCCCTTCCCCGTGGGTTTGTAGGTGCGCATCATCTTTCATGGACACAACTTTCCACTAATCTGGTATACATAGGCTGTAGTTTCACGGGCACCGACGCCATGTTTTGTAAGTTCAACTATGCAATCCCAACTGTCGATGACCCAATATAGTTCCGGAATCCACAGCATCAATGTGGATAGCGCCCGCTATTACCGACTCGTTCATTTTTCTCCTTACAGTCTACCGTACCAAGCAAAACATTGGCCACTTGCTCGCTTCGTACGTCATGCTTCATTACTACGTCCAAACTTCATCTTGCGAGTATTTTGTTCATTCTCTCAATCTAGGGTCAGGCGAGGAAGCGGCTCATTCACTGACAGGGCAATTTCGATACTCCTTCTTGATGGAGCCTTGTATTACTTCGTTATCTTTCTAGCAAATCTAATGAATGCGCTGTTCTTCTTCGTATGTATATCCTCCCCTCAATTCATCTTCTCTGAACTCATTGACATGCCAATAGCTTGCCGATCCCGGTATCAAGCCAATCGCAGCGCCATTCAATCAGCTACTATTGTGTACTGTGGTATCTCGCCTCGTCCTCAATCTACGCTCATTATCGAGGAGTAATCAAGACCGCACAACAATAATGAGTACGATCCAATTCAGCGATCAGTGTTATCCTCCCAATCAACTCGGTACCCCGAAACAACTCGACAGTTTATGGAATAGAACTCTGAATGATTTTACGGAAGATGGTTCTAGTTCGTTTACTTTAGGAATCGGAAATGCCGCGTTTGATGAAGCTGCGTTACAATCGCCGGTGGAAGTGATGCACGGTGAAAACGATAATAATGACCAGTCCCATCACAAGGTTTGATTTTACCTCGACTGTTTTTTGGGACGTGATTCACCGGGCATGTGCAGTATAGTACCAGAACCTTAGAAGTATTATGTTTAGCTAATTTTCCTGACTGGAGAAAATGTAATAATTTTGTCTATACTCAGAGCCCTCTGGTCTCATCTGATATAACCAAGCTCTCGTTACTACGGAACGAGTGAAAGTGTATTCAAACATTTATAAATAATTTGTTTCAGGTTAATGCAGTCCTGTCCGTGGGAAGGATTGACCACCTCCTTATCACCGGTGCACCACTGACAGCTACAATCCATGACCGGTTGGTTGGACATTGCGCGTCTTCGTCCTCTGCGTCCGCCATGAAAATTGCTGTCATTGGGTCCGGAGTCTCGGGGCTCGCTGCAACTTGGCTTTTGAATGAACACAGTGACCATGAGGTGCATCTTTATGAAGCGGACGACAGACCTGGTGGTCATGCAAACACGGTCAGGTTTCGGCCCAGAGACCAACTTCAAGGGGATGGTGTGGACGTCGATACGTAGGTTCCAATATTCCATCCAAATGTCATTCTACTAAGACCGGTCACAGTGGTTTTGTACGCGTTTGAAATCTTTTCCTTTAAAACGCATGTAACACGTTCATAAACAATATTTCAGATCGTTTTCAACCCACCGACATACCCCAATTTCTTACGTTTCCTCGAACTTTATCCCCCTTATGAAGATCAACCGCTGAAGTCATCCTCGCCATTGTTGCTTGATCCTGCTTTGGCACCAAACAAAGGCATTCGTATCCTACAGACAGAAATGTCTTTCAGTGTTTCTCGAGACGCTGGTACTTTCGAATGGGCAGGGAAGAAAGACCCACTTGCGTTTTTCTGTCAGCGCGCCCGCGTTTTTGATCCGAATATGTGGCGAATGCTTTACGACGTCTTGCGGTTTAACACTTGTGCCCCTCAAATAATCACAAAAAATGACCACGCTGAGATCAGTATTGGCCAATATCTTGATCAAGAAGGGTATTCGGATGCCTTCCGAGATAATTATTTGATGGTCTGTTGTTTAGCAGGATAGTCAGTCCTTTGATTGACGTATTTTCTTTGCCAGCCAATGGCTGCGGCTGTCTGGAGTACTCCACCAGATAAGTGCTTCGACGAATTCCCAGCTCATACCCTTGTATGCTCTCTATATCGTTATTTTATTCAACACAAACTAATCATATCAAAACTAGATCAAATTCATGTATAACCACAGTCTCCTTCAGATGGTTGGTAAACCGAAGTGGATGACCATCTGTGGTGGCAGGTCCGTTTTTCCATATATCATCGCGTTTTCATGCCGATAACAAACTTTTCTAGTCATCACTACGTAAATCAAATTCTACAACGCCTACCCGAGTCCCAGCTACACTTGTCGAGTAAGATCAACTGCGTTTCCTCAGTACCCTCAAAAAACTCTGGCCCTACGCTTGAGCTAGTTACAGATAACGACGAAAAGTATCTTTACGATCACGTTATTTTTGCCTGTCATTCGGATGACGCTCTGCGAATACTTCAAGCAGGGGATGGTTTCGAAGAAGATGAAGCACGTATCCTTGAATCTTTCGAGTGGAACAAAAACGAAGTCTTACTCCACAGCGATACACGCGTTCGTTCGTCTCCTACTGGAATGTATTCTTTAACTTAGAAATATCCAGCTCATGCCTAGAAGTCGCCGAGCTTGGTCGAGTTGGAACTTCCTAGCATTTTCAGAGGGTTCTCACAAAGCCAATATAGATCGCGTTTCTCTGTAAGCCCTCTGTTAAACCACATTTAACTGCATCTGACGCGTTTTAGGACTTGTTAGTCACTTTAATCATGGTACTTTTTCAAGTTTTCTGACGTCCTAATCATCCAGATGGCATGAACGACTTACAGCACATACCTGAAGATAAATACGGTCCCGTGCTTGCCACTCTCAACCCTCCACCGCATATACAAGTAGACGAGGACAAAATACAAGGAAGATGGAGTTATGACCATCCTGTAATCGACGACAAGGTACGAAATGTACATTTCGCCATGTGTTTCGAGTGCTGACACCCTGTTGTAGGCCGTTAAAGCTCAGCAAGAAATGTACAAAATTCAAAATAAGCGCTCCATTTCATACGCAGGCGCATACTTGAAGTACGGCTTCCATGAGGACGGCTTCACATCTGGACTATTAGCTGCTTGTTCAGTTGAAGACAAAGACTTATACGAGCGGGTTCACAAACAATTCTCATCAGATAGCGGAGTTGTTGAAAACGGAAACAGAGTCATTCACACCAAAAACGCAACCGTCAGACCTCCTTTCGCTATCGAACATGCTGATCACCATTTATTTTTTCGACAAAGCGTGATGGACAAAGTTTTCGCGGGTATGTTTAGGGTGTTGGAGGCTTCTGGGTCGAGGAAAGTGATCGGGGCTTTTGGAAGTCTGACTTTGACCGTTTGTGGATTTCTTGTTATTTGGCCAGCTTCCCTCTTTTTGCGAATGATTGGGCGGAATGTGTATGGGAATGATAAGAAGAGGATCTGATATAGGGACTGGAGCCGTCGAGATCCTCATCGAGGTCGTCAGGTATACAACTCTTGGACGATTAGAAAACCCTCCTTACTAGCATCACCGTCGCTAACTACCATGACATGCATATAACAGAGTATTTCATAGTTTTTAGAAACGAGGATTCAGCCAGTAGATGCGTCGAATAAAGATTATAGATATGAAAAAAGATTCCTATGCAAGCGATCGAGATTCGAACTCCAACAACCAATGTTGCTTGCCATCACCCGCTCCTGAAAACGTGCCAGGGACTCATGTCAAGACAGATGGTCGGTTTCATCACTCAACTCGTTTAAAATGTCTCTAAGCTTCGGAAAAAAATGAAAGGCAAAAAAAGTGTTTGTTTACAGACCAAATACCTTACAAGCACTAAAAGCACTACAAGGCTATACAAACGTTATGCGTGGTTGCTGATGACGCTCTTCCGATGCAAGTCGACACCGAAAGCAGTATGTCCACTCCGACATACCATCCTCCGGATTTACAAATCGAAATTCTACATAACAATATCCGGCAGAAGTGACCCGGATCAGGAGAGTGTGATCCGGCGATCGGGTAGTCCATTTTTTTAACTGGTGCATAAGCCGTTCATAGCAGAAAGTGCATCCAGACTCCCCATACCACCTGAAAGTGGTCGTCCACTCCTGATGCTTTCCTCCTTCCCATTCGCCTTTCCTATCATGCTACAGGACACTAGTTCAGCAGATGTTAGAAACGTAAGTATTCTACTCACTTCACAAGATGAAGTCCATGGATAGGACAACCTCTTGGTTGTATTAGCAGGACGACGGAGGTACAGCTTGATCACATTGAGTATAGTGAAAATGTCAGTCGCCTTGAATGACATTGTTGCAGCACGACGGCGGAATCGCAACTTGACTGCACCAGATATAGTGGAAATGTCAATAGCCTTCAGGGGCATTTTCTTGAGTATACCGTTCCTCGTGAATTCATGACGTCGAGATTCATCCTTATGGTTAGAATCAGCTTCACGATCATGGAAGGAAAAGGTTATGCAGAACTCACAAAAAGCAAGTCACGCAACTTGGAAGATGGAAACATAACACCATACTCCTCAAACTGAGTGGTCAAAAGGCGAACATAGAACTCGTTTTGGAAGGAGGGATCTCCACATTTAATCCCGGTTACAGCTTCTCCAATGGCCAATTTGTATAAATTCAATCTGGTTTCATCGCCATTCCAGCTGGTAGTTTCTTCATCAACAGTCCAAGTAAGCGAAATCTTGTCTCCAGTCCCAGGACCGCGCCTCAAAGTGCCGTACCATAGTGCATAATCCCCATCACCAAAATCAACCCCGTTGGGGGCCTCCTTTAAGATTCTGGATGCGCACTGCGCCCCGAGTTGTTGAGCTTCGTGCTGGATATCGGGAGAAAATGCGGATCGGGTAAAGTCGGATATGAAGTCGATGAACGATTTATGAAAAGGTTCGAGCTTGTCCCTGTGGGATTCGTCATGTCCAGGAATACGCAAAACAGAACGGAGGTGACTGATGGCGGCGTAAGCTTCATCCGGCGTCATACCTAACCAATTGCATAGTAGATTGAAGTTAACTTTGGTATAAAGGGGCCAAGAGGACCGCTGCAAGGCAGAATCCCAATCTGATGCCAATGCTAATAAGAGCTTCCGGGTATTTACCATGATTTTATTAGGAACGCTGGACAGTATCCGGGCATACAATGCATCCAGTAGAGCCATCGGATGCTCCTCTCGTGGTATGCCAGTCATCGGATGATTATCGATGACATTCAAGATGTCAGAGAGCTGTGAGACTGGGTTTTCAGCATTTGAATCGCGGATATATCTGACGACGGTATGCGCATATGCAAATAATCCACTTGCAGCTTCGGTAAGTTTCCATAAGTCTCTTTCCTCGGGCCACTCCGAGTGAGAATCGAGTGAATCAGACGCCATTTTAATCTCCTTCAGTTCGTCGCGAAGAAATCGTTCAACATCTGCGCGAGCTTCGTCGGATTCTACAAGAATTTCCTCCTTCTCATATGCCGGTGTGACGTCGACTCTCGAAAAGAAGGAGGTGATGTGTTTTTCGGGGCGACTGGCAATCAACCATACAACGGGCGAAGAAGGATGCATTATGCAAAAATCCGAAATGAGACGGAGAATCTCTTGTTGAGTGTGTGTGCTGCTGCACTCATCCAGGCCGTCAATGATGATTAAGACGCGACCAGCAGAGTTTAGAAGAGGGTTGCGGATGAAGGGTTCAATGATAAATTTTTCGAACTGCACGGGCATCGACGACTGAAGGAGCGATGGGTCACGGGTGGTCTCGTACTCGATGACTTGGCGGTACACCTCAGATCTAGCTGCAAGTTGGTAAGACAGGGTTATGATGGCTTTGGATCCATCATGGCGTCCATTGATAGAGAAGAACACTGAGGCAAGGGAGGTCACCGGGAGCTTGGGAGACTCGGCAACGTTCTGCATGATAGCCGACTTTCCAACTCCCGCTGCGCCAACCACCCATCGCATCTTTTTCTCGCCATCGCAATTAGCAATGAAGTTTAGGCAACGTTCGAGGATAGCCATACGCGTTCCGGGATGACATCGCGGGGGTGGATTCCGAGCGGCAGAATTGGATGCAGCCCCAGGTATTGTTTCTCCCAGGAGTTCTTTCATAACTGGTAAAAAGTAATGAAGAATGTAAGTAATGAAACATGAAATTGCTTACATTGGTTCGAAATGGGATTGTTATGAGTGGCTGGTAAAGATTCAGCCAGTACAGGTAAACCTAAAGCTGATGATATGAAAAGAGTAGTTCTCACTGCTAATTACATTTCCATAGATGAAGTTCCCTGTTGCAGAAAAATTGTGGGCATGATTGAACATGCCTTCATTCTGGTGTTGCTGTTGCGGCGAATCTTGGCCCGAAGCCACTACCATCTTCCTTCACAGTTGAAAGCGGAAGTTCAGACCTTGAGAAACTATAGCGAAGATATGGCGGGCATATACTGTAAAGGTGGTATTTGCTGGGTTTGTACGAAGCCAGTGTGGTTGGAAGGAGACACAAGACCGACGGCCGCTGTCATGTTACCCTCGTGTGAAGTGCCAAGAATAATGACGTGATGGGACAATCTCAACCGCGACCGTTACAGTTAGCTCGAAGGAGGCGTATTGTGAGGTTTACCGATGATTTGGATTCCCTAAGAGTTGGAGGACTCACGGGAAGGCTGATGGATGTCGTTTCATGCCCCGCTCCGGTGAACCGGGTCTGCCAGGACGAATTTGTGGGAAACGCGTGGAATTTATTCCAATTGTCCAGCATAATCAACTGAAGTTCGCAATGTCGAATATCTCAAACACTAGACGGAGAGTCCACTGAAGCAGCCACGAGTTCTGAGAACAATTTACCTCAACTTTTAGAAGGATAGGCAATGGCGCCAGCACAATCTTGTTACCCTTTTCCTCCCCCCGTACCGTCAGTGTCATTACGCTTTTAATGCAGGTAATGATGCGAACTTGAGATGACTCCAAGGCCGAGGATAAGAATTCGATGGTGATTGAATGTTATGGATAAAGGAAAATCCATGACATTCTTGTCGAATTAGTGGTCGTCACGAGAACTTCACAATTTAGGCTTTCCAACGGTCTGCAACCCCCGGAAACAGATGAGTTCTGCGCCAATAATAACATTTGGTTCCCAGCGAAGCTGTTTCCACCACGCTTGTCGTTGTCTCAATTTCAATTCAAGCCATCGTTCAAGTCGAAAGATAACGCATGACGTGTTGGCAGTGTTGGATAGTGGCATTTTCCGTGCGACAGCACAAATTTTTGTGCATGACAACCCATGTGGGCCCAATCGCGAGTCCTTTTGTTTATTTCTTTATATCCAGATCGCGAATCTCACCAGTCATGATTTAACAGTTAGGGAGAAATGATACCACACAGCCTCGAGGTTTATATTATTCTAATTATAGACCGCCTACACGAGTTTCGTTACGCACGACAACGAGCTGAGATTCTCGAGCGGCTGAGTTTACACTTCTAACATGCTTACATGAGGGAATAGTATCGATAGCGGTTCATATACACGTGTCGAAACTCTCAAAGCTCCGAAAATCATGGATGCATGAGGGGATCAGTTGTGGCTCGTGTTCGAAATCGAAGATATATATAGATTTTTATCAGTAGATTGATCTGTGGAGACACGTTGACGGCCCTCGTGGAACTGAAAAACATTAGACGTCTTCGTAGTGATGGTTTAACGTTTGATGATGACCGTGGCAGGCATGTTGATTAGAAACAGATTCTTAACTTATCTTATTAATAAATAGCAGCGCTTATTCGATTCTCCGATTTCGCGGGCTTTCGTTCTTAAATTCTAGTGGCTGTTTGATGAACGCGAGAGAAACAAAGTTGGGTTCCCAGAAGATCTAGTAGTGCTTCAGATTCCTCCACCTGTTCTCGCTCTTATTACAACTCAAACGCAGCTATAGACTAGCGAGCCCCGGGTCTAGACTCGCGTATGAGTACCCAAGTTCCAACCGCATCGTTTTAGATTGCATGATGATTATCTGATTGAGCACTTCCGGCGGTGGGAGCGGTGGCGCTTGATTAGGTAGACTACACGTTTCTCTAAAACAACATGAGGTGCTCCGAGTATCTGGTCCATTTCCCTTCATGCGCGTCACGGGTAATGTCCTTGGTGTTTCGAGCGTTTAAAGCATTCGCGAAAAAATCTGTTTTTCCTTATTACCTCATATGTTGGATGACAAAAGTTTTGTATATTCGATGGTAATGGCCTGGTAACGAGCTGATTGACATTGATCTCTCCAGTCCGGTCAATCGTCGCCTCTGAACTTTAGCCTGCCCTTTCCTCTCTAGAGGAACACACGGTTTTCAGGTGTGTTTGATGCGGAGTAAGAAGAGTATGAACGCGCTTGGATGGAAGAAATAATAGAGCAAACACGAGGAGCCTGACCCTGAAACGAATTATCAAACGCTCTTCCTTAGTTCTTCCGACAGGCCCCGCCCCTTTAAAGCAAAACGCCCCGCCGCTAAAAGGTCGTGTAAGAAAAGTTATTCTTTATTTATTTATGTACATGAAACGCTGCGTGGGCGGAGAAAGTACATAAACGTACAAACACGTTGCATATTACCGTCATCGTCATCATCATTATCGTTTTTTTTATGTTTTCTTCTTCAGGGTCGAAGGGAATAGAAGAACTTCGAGTGCGGGTATAAGTTATTAAGCGCTATTGCGCAACTGAATGTTGGTTTCCTTGTTGTATAACATATGGACAGACAGATGTTTTAGCTTTGAGGGTTGTTGTAGGGTGTTTAGCGCTTGAGGCCTGCGTGTAACGTTTTGTGCCCGGCTACTTCGTGTGCATGTGTGAGGTGTGTGTGGTGTGTTGGTGTTGGCGTGTGATGGCCCGAGTCCAGGGGGAAGTTAATGATCGCAATTTATTCTTTTTCAACCAAGCCTCCCTTCATAACTCTTCTTTCTCCTTCTCCCATTACCATACCACCATTCTTTTTTTTCTTCGTCCCCTAGTGGCACTTCAGCTTTCCGTTGTTTTATCCTTTGTTGTTCCTGTTTTACGCGTGCTCATTTCAGATTCATTTTGAAGAATTTTTCTTTTGCTCCGGTTCTTTACGATTCATTCGTGACGGTGCCGACGAAGAGCGTTTTGTATAATAGTAGGTGGACGACCAAGGTTTTGGTTATTGGAGGAACTGCCGTTATTGCGACAGTGGTATTAGCTGGTGACAAGGTTAGGCAGAAAAGAAAGAAAGAGCACAATTCGACTTATTGGGTCCCTTTGACGATTACGAACACCCCACTACCAACCCCATCACCACCATTGACGACAATGTTCTCTATAGCATCATACCTAGCCGAAAAAATCAGTTCATTCATCGGATGGCGTTCGGCTTCGACTGTACTGTCTTCCGTCCCTGTAGCCGGTAAGACCATCAAGGAAGGTGAAGGAGTTGAATTGGATGAACGTGTAGGGGTAGAAGAGGAGGTCTCAAATTTGAAGAAGTTGTTGGAAGAAGCTAGAGCTAGGGAAAGCGAGAATGTTAGAAAGATAGAGGAATTGGAGATGTTGAGGGAAGAAATTGAGGGTTTGAGGGAGGAGTTGGAGGAGGAAAGGAAGAGGAAAGAGAAGGAGCAGGAAAACGTTGGAGTTCAGGAAAAAGAGCAAAGTCTGTACTCACTCGAAGACTCACCGATTGGTACAAGGTCCGAAAGCGAAGTAGTCGACCTGGTCAAATTGCTGAATCAAGAGATCCTTCATCTCTCAGAAATCATTGTCAAAGCATTCGAAAATGTCGCTAGACCAGCAAGATCTGAAGACGAAGCGATGCCCGAAGAGTTGAAAGAAGCTTTTGCTTGTGTTGAAGAGATTTTAGGCTATCGAATGGTTGACTTATTGAGGAAGAACGTTGATGATGATGGTGATACGGTTAGGATCGCTTTGAAAACTAGTATGGCCGCGTATACGCATTGGATTATTTCGTCTTGGTACTTCGAAAACCCGGAGGACGAACATTTGTTGAGTGAGATTTACGCCAGAGTTCGGGAGGCCGGTGAGTGTGATAAAAAATTTCATCTTTTTCTTGCTGAAAATAATCGATCAGAGGAACAAATGGTGTCTGGACGTTGGCGAGCTTTAACGCGGATCCATCTTCAGAGGATGCTGGCCGCCGAGCCAGATTTGACGATCTACATGGTCGACGCTTTCGTCAACATTATACTCACCGCCGGGTGGCATAACGATGCCACTACCTTGCAAGAATACTTGATCGAAACGTTCGGAGACAGGATATCGCGGTTATTGAACACGGCCAAAAGGCTGAACAAGATGATCGGGGAGGAGATCATGCATTGCGATCTGGAGGCATTGTATATCGCCCCAGAGGTGACGTTCAACAACATCACGATGGAGATCGCTGGTGGGGTGGGAGACGAGGAAAAGATGGTGCTGTGTACAACAGATTTGGGGTTAGTCAAGGCCGAGAAGAGATTGGGCAAGGTTGGCGAATGGGACGAAGCTGTTTTATTGAGACCCAAAGTGGTGTTTGATGTCTGATGACCCTATGTTTTCTTGTCCGATAGATATATGTATGTATCGATAATAATAGTTCCGATTTTCCCGCCCAGAAATGATAAAACGTGGCGTGTGGAGAAAAAGCGACGGCGTGGGTGGACTGATGCATTCATTCTGTACATCTTCCCTAGCGACGAATCCACTGCCGAGTTCTGGAACAGAGATGCATCGGCAGTTTGAATTAAGGGTGTCAGGTGCTGATACGGCGGGAAGGTGGCTGCCTGAAAAATTCGGCCATAGAGAGCGGCCCTGTAGATCACTGTTTATACATTTCCTGCTCTCCTCCGCTCTTCCACATCGGTAAGCACGTCCGCAGCGCCCTCGTCCTCGTCGTCTCTTACAGCGACCACGCGCGTCTTATTGTCCTTGTTAGTCCTCGCCACGTCGCCTCCCGGTCGTAGATCACCCGCCACGCAACGCCCTCAGCCTGCTCCTATTCCATTGGGCTGCGCTCGTCTAGGTCATGAATAGACGCAAGGGGGCTCCTCAGCCCAGCGCACACTTCCCTCAAGCGGATACTCTCGCCCCGGTGACCCCAACGTCACCGAGTAACCCGCGCTCGCCATCCCCGTCGTCTGGTCTCGCACAGTTTCTCTCAAAACCAAAAACCTGGTTCGGTCGCAGTGCCTCGGGCTCAAAACTTCCGTCCCCAAATGCTGAGGCCAGAACAAGCAATGCCAGCATCGGTAGTGCTCGCAAGCATAAGATTTCTCGTCCCACAGACCCACGTCCTATCTTGGACACTTATGGTGCCGGCAGCAAGTCAGTCGTTTTTTTTTCTTTTCATTATTTCTACCCCTGCCTGTATTTTTTTCTCCTCTGCCATGGTGCGCGTGGTTGTCAATTTCAACTTCCGCGGTATCATCGGCTCTCAGCACGCGCAACGCGCACATCAAGCTTTTCGGATGTGTTGCTTCTTTATCTCTTCCTCTATTACTCTAATCGAAAGGTCTTCAACCACATGCTTACCCTTTTTTTTTCCTCGTTTCTTTTCCTTTTTACTCCCCCAGATCCGTTTTCGATCTATCTCAACCCCAGCCGGACCATCCCTTCCATCCGCCCAGTGTCCCTTCCAGCCCCATCACATCCCATACAACTCATCCTGCTCTTTCGTCCTCTCCGTCTGGCCTAGGTGATTTGCGTTCTATATCCCGCAAAACCTGGTCCCGGTCTGCCGATGATTTGAATCAAGTGTCTGCCAGCAATTTAACTCCCCTCAATATCTCTTTTCAAGATAAGATCGTGGAGTACAGGAGTCGAAATGAAAGCAATGCGAGTATGGCAACACCTTTGAGCTCGCCTATTTCGCCCCCTGCAGCAACCAACAATATGCGCCACCCGTTCCCGCGTTCGCAGCCTGATTCACCTGTGCGTCTGGTACCTCAGCTGCGTCAGCCGCCACGTCCAGATGCCAAGCCACCACGAAGTGCTACATTACCTACCGTCTCTATCTCCGTTTCTGCTCCCACGATAGAAGGGAGCATAGAGTCTAGCGAGTCCACATCGACGCGTGGCAGTGCAACATCTAATAAACCTCGACCCCCTACCCTCGCGCATAAACGTTCGCAATCATTCACCCCCAAGCCTCAAAAACAATCAACCAATACTCGGTTCGTCCAGAGCCCGAAAAGGAAGGGTTCCGTGTCGGCTGAACGGGAGCTTGAGCAACAATATTCTCAACCAGTTTTTGAGAATCAAGCGCAATCACCGTTTTATGGACAGTCTATGACACCTATGCGTGCTGCTTTCGCCTTCCCTGGTATGGCCACGACGCTTAAATCTACCTCTACTTCTACTCAGCCGCATCGTGCCATGAATCTACGACCTCCAACTATAGTAGAACCCGGCCAAAATCAGGCTTCAGTTTCCTCTCCCCCACCTGATGACGTTGCAACGCCGAGAAATGCACGACGCGCGTCTCAGGTCGTCTATCATTCAGGCTTCATCAACCGACTGGCGGATACTCAGTCCTCTTCTATCCCTTTCCATCTTCACTACAACACTTCTGGTGGTGGTCCTGGACCAAGCACCTTGGCTAAGGGCTGGAAAGGATATAAAATGGAGCTGAAGGGGACGAAGCTGTTCTTTTATAAACCGCCAAGCGATAGAAATGCGGGGATTAAAGACCTTTTCCCTACTGGGCTGGTACCGCCGAGTTTAGAAGATGAAGAAGATGACCACGACGGAGCTGAAGAAGATAGAGATGTTATTGTTATTGGAAATGATCCTTTTGCGGCTGGGGGTAATACCATGTTGGACTTGGACGGAAAAGGCAAAGGAAGAGAGGATACCTTGGGGTATGGTGGTGGAAGGAAGAGACGAGCGTTTTGGGGAAGGAGAGTTCATCCTGATTTAGTTAGGGATATGCAGACGGGAAGGTTGGAGAAGGGGACGTTTGAAGCGTTGACTCATGAAGCTGTTTTTGCCACCACGTTTTTTAAATGCGATACTGGGGAAGATGCAGACGAAACGGAGTCACTTCAACGAAAACGGTCGTCTCAGGATCCGGAAAAGGAAAGGGAGAAAGAAATGACAATTTGGAAGTCATTCGCTTCTGGGATTGCTCTTTCATTACCCTCGGTCGTTGGTCGACAACATTTTGAGAATGAGTTCATGAGATGTTGTGGGTATCTCGTGAGTGGAGCTAAAGAAGGTGAAGAGAAGGAAAGGGATATGAAAAGGGTTGGATGGTTGGCCGATGAATACCTTAAATATCATGGCGCGCCTGTGGTTGGTGAAGAAAGTTGGAAGGAGTGGAGAAAGGAGGTTGTACCTGATATACCCATTGGAGAAACGAACGCGCTTTCTTCCACGTCTGCCTTACTCGCCGTCGATGAGTCACCGAATCTGGGAATGTTTTCGCCGAGACCCACGAAGGAAAACATAGTCTCTCTTATGAATGCGTTACAATCGGGCTCAGAGACGGATCTGGGCTCTTCGCTTTCCCGTCCTATTCCTATGGCTTTTCCTTCTGCGTCTCAATGCCCGGCGCCAACGCCAACGCCACCTACTACTCGAATTCCTTGGATCCAATTACAAGAAGAGGGATTATCAAGAGAAGTTTTATCCGCTTTCGACCCATATTTCATTGCCGAGAGTTTAACCTTATTCCATCGATCGATATTGGAATCGGTTCCGAAGTTGTTGACTTTGGAGTATGTGTTGTTGCCGCGCGATGGTGATGACAGTGGTGGAGGTCATGATGTAGGGGAGGTTTTAAAACCGATTTTCGGGAATGATGATCGACCTAATTGGTTGACGAAATTGATTTTATTGCAAATTTTGGGTCAGGATATGAGTAATAATAAGCAGAATCGTCAAGAACAACTGTCTTATCTTCCTCATCATCCTCATCATGGTCATCCTCATCATCATGGTCATCATCCGTTACAAAACCATCGAAAATCCGACGATAAACATCATTTGTCTCAATCTCAGTCTCAACCGCTCTCATCATCTTCCTCTCTTCCCCCGCTTTCAACGTCTCCTTCGGCAGCGGCGGCAACAATGGCAACGATGACACCGACAGTGGCTTCGAAAACGCATTCGAGGTCGGAAGTGATCAGTTTTTGGGCTAAAGTGGGTGAGATATGTCGGATGAATGGGGATGAATGTTCTTGGAAAGCGATTTTGGAGGCTTTATGTTCGAGACCTGTGGCTAGGTTGGAGAAAGTTTGGAAGAGAGTTGATCCGTTGGCGTTGAATGCTATTGAAGAATGGGTTTATCCTCCTCAGCAACGACCGGGGTTTACCAACTCTTTTGGTCCGACCACTATTGTCACTAATGGTAGTGGGTCGTTGATGGGAGGTCAGGAACCGAGGGTGACGGCTTGGGGTGGGGATGTTCGTATGAGGATAAATGAGGTACTGGGGAAGATGAAGGATGATCAGATGTTAAGCGTCGACGCCTTACAGAGAGTCAAGTCGTCTTTCGACGGGATTCGAGGTTCACTTGAATCATGTCCCAGGGAGTTCGTAGTGGATGAAGAGACTGGTGGTGGAGAAGCGGTGTTTTCGGAGGATATGAAGAGGATGGTTGCTTTTTGGAGACAAATGGCTGATGAACAAGGTGGTTCAGTTGGGAGTTTGGCGACGAAGTTTCAGCGAGTGGATCAATTTATGTCGCTTTCGCTTGCTGCTGAACCTCGACGTCATGTTCTATTTGAACCTCATTTTTGGACGAAATCCCCATCATTTGGGATGTCCTCCTCACCTCATGCGTCATTGGTTCCTCTTCTTTTCCCTGAAGCTCTACCTACTGTAACTCTCATTGATCGATCACAGTTGGTTAGAGGGAGAGTGGACAGTGACGCTTCCGATCTTCACTTTGTCCGTGGTATGGACCCTCAACTTCGGATTCTGCAGAGGTCGGTGCAGAATGAGAATGAGGTGACGAAGAAGGCAATTATGGGCACGGGTGGGACGGTGATTAGTTTGCATAATGGGGAATTGTATTTGGTGGTTCAACCTGGTGGGATGGAAATGGATTCGAGACCTTCGTCGAGGGCACCTTCAAGACCTCCTAGTTCTGTTGTTACGGACACCGGATTCGCTTCGCCAGCGTTGGGAATGGGAGAGGTGAACATTGGTGGTAGACCGCCGATGAGTCGTGCACCTTCTATTCGTGTCAAACCAAATACGTCTCACGGACTGGAGAGAAAGGCGAGCATGGCAAAAAGAAACTCGTTACCTTCGTTATCACAAAGACAAAATTATGTGATATCGGAACGATCATCGGACCCGCCATTGAGGGTGCTTGTACAAGCTGGGACTTTGAATGCGTTGGTTAATATTTTGGTGCATGGGTTGAGGAATGTGTCGGTTTCGGTGGCGGATGATAATGGGGAGATGACGTTGAGAGAGGGGATGACAAGGGATTTGGTTGTTGATCGAGCGGAGTTTGCGAGAGTTTGGTGGAATGTTTTTAGGACTTTCTTGACGCCGCTTGTGTTCTTTGAGGTGAGTCTATCGGTTATTTTTTTATTATATGCTGCTTGGCCGGGCAATCCCTTGATGAAATGAATGAACTGATTAATTTCATCTCCTTTTTCATTCGCCATCCTCTTCTTTCTTTCGCAGTTTCTTCGGAAGATGTATATCACCACTCAACCAGCCGGCTCTTCACCTTCTGTGACTGATTACCTCGAAGTCCTCGCTTCTCGGACAAGGGTGCTTGAGCTTGTGTCGGATTGGTTAACGGCTGGTGGAGGTGCTCAAGACGTTTTGGATGAACCTCAGTTGTATACAGCTGTGAAGAACTTCCTGAACACGACAGCAGACCATGTTTTGTTCAAGACGGAGACTTTTGAAGAACCGGATGTTGCGATTGCTTGGGTTGGATTGATGAAAAGCAGGACGACGTTACAAGAGTTGTTCGGTTCGCAAACGAAGAGACCGATGAGTCAGAAATTGCCACTTGGGACGTTGAGGAGGGGAAGTGGGGCAACGATAACGGGTCTTGGTAGCAGTAGTACGAGTGGAGGAAGGATGAGAGGAGTGGACGTAAAAGAACTGCCAGAGTTGGATGGACTAAACCCCGAGGATCTTGTAGAGATGATCGATGGCATGGCGAGGGCTGCCCTGAGTAATGTGACCGAAGAGGTGCGTCAAGTTTCTTCAGTTTTTATAGTGTTTATTTGGGCTGAGGATCCAAATCAGGATTTATATGCCACGGCGGAACTGTTGGAGCTTCAAACATGTGATAGAATCGGATGGTTCTCCCCTCGAGAAGTTGGGACTATGGATGAAGCCGTCGAACTGCAGACCATGTATACTCATATCCATGAAGTTGAACCATCCAGTTTCATTTCGGAAATGAATCAAGATGCTTTGTATAGGCTTTTGCCGCCCGGTATACGAAGTTGTATACGTGCTCATGGGATCATCCGAAAATGGCTTATTTCGAAGCTAGTCGCGCCGAGATTGGGTTTACGAACGAGGCAGACGAGGATGGAGTTGTTCCTTCGTGCGATTGAAGTTACGAGGTTGAGGAATGCAGAAGCGAACTCGTTGCATCATATTGAACGTCCTTGTGTACGTTCCTTTGTCGAGGCGGTGATTTGTTCGGCGATTATGAGTGTGGAAAGTCGATTGCATCAACGTCCTTGGCAGTTGATCGCATATAATCGGGGTTGTACATGTGATTCTTTGGCGGCGTTGCTGGCGAGGCCGACTTTGCAAGCAACGAGTAGTATGGATTGTTTGACAGTGGACATGGGGTGGTTGATTGAGAGGATGTTGGAGGTGATTGCTTCCCCTGACCTTGTCGAGTCGTCGGGACAAGAAGGGCAGAGTTTAGTTAACTTTGACAAGCGAAGGTGAGTAAATTTTGTTGCTTTCTGAGGGATTTTTGGATTGATGAAACCGTTTCTCAGACACCTCTGTAATTTGATTAGTCGGACTTTCTCGCTTCCTAACGTTCGAAAGACTCTTCATTCCGAAGACGCTGCACTTAGAGGCTTCGAGAGACTCAACACCGTTGAAAAAGAAGTACTCTACCTTCAATTTGATCATCGAGGAATCCGAGAAGAGTCGACGCGAGAAGCTCTAGGCGTCAACACGCCGTCTTCTATCAAAAAGGTTGCCAAACCTTTCCAAAAACTCGTCGCATTCCAGATGGAGAAGAACCGACGAGACAGAATCATGCGCGCGAAACTCATGAAGGAGAAGCAGCAAGAACAGTTTCGGAATGATAGAAGGGAAGATATGCTCAGCAAAGCAATGCGTCCCCGCAAACACCCGGCTTCGACACCTCAGAAACAACATCGTAACAAGAAGAGCATGTCCGCGTTTCTCAGTTTCATGCGTCCCATATCTAGCGCATTTGGTGCTGACCTCTCTGTGTCGAGTGGTGGAGTGAAGAGGACGCCGGAGGAACTGGATTTCCCTACGATGGGCAAACCCTCGTTAGTTTTGAGCGTGATGGACGCCAAGGTTGCTCAGTTTATCAATAACGAGAGGTCATTCACCTTTCAACTTGATACGGAGGATGGTGGGCATTATATTCTACAGGCTATGAACAAGAAGGAGATGACGAGATGGTTGGAGACAATCAATAGAGTGACAAGCATAGTGGCAAAGAGAAGGTCAACTTATCTTGGGCCTACACCTCAAATTCAAGATCATATTCATGAACAGCCTGCCGCTGCGTCAAAAGATCCTCATGCTGGTAAGACTTAGTGTGCCTACTTCCACCATGGCGTATTGACCAATCTGGATATAGTGTTTGGAGTTGGGCTCGAATCGTTGTTACAGCGCCAGGCTGGCGTGCCTGTACCCTCTGGATCTATTCCCGTCGTTATTGATGAGTGCTTGAGTGAGGTTGAGTTACGCGGACTGACTGAAGTTGGGATTTGTAAGCGTCTGCCGGTTTCACGGCGTTCTTGGTGGCTAACATTCGACGTCAGATCGCATCGCCGGTGCAGTGTCTGAAATCAACTCGTTGAAAGACGCGTATAATCGCGGTAAGAGGCTGTGCGTCAGGTCATCAAAATAGTAACTGATCCTAAACTCAGGCGAGCACCCCATTACGAAAATCACCGATATCCATGCTGTGTGCGATCTTATCAAGACTTGGTTCAGAGTATTACCGGACCCAGTGTTCCCTTCATCCTCTTATCACGATATCATGGATGCCATGAGTGAGTAGAGTTTCCTGAGTTTCATCAGCAAGTACTGATGCACATCCAGAAATCGAGAACCTGGAAACCCGATTGTCAGCTATTCGCAACGTCGTACGATCACTCCCTCAAGCCAATTTTGACCTTTTGAAGCGCGTATCGGAACATCTCGATAAGTTAGTTTACGAGTCTCATCTCACGACTTGGCCTGAATCTCCTCTTGTAGAGTGACGGACTATGAAGAGCACAATCATATGACGGCAGAAGCACTTGCTATCGTATTCAGCCCCAATCTACTGCGAGCTCCACAGAACGATTTCGTCACTATCCTAAATAATATGGGTCAATCCCACAAGCTCGTTAAAGCGCTTATAACCCACGTGTGTCATTTTTTATTAATTGCGTATATTCCGACTTAGTAACCTATCAAAGTTCCAAAATATCTTCGATGAAGCTGATCCGGAAGCAGAGGAGATACCATCTGAAGAAGATGACATGGAGTCCCCGATTCTAGAGGAAGACGAGGACGAAGGAGAAGAGGAATATCCCACAACAGAGGAATCCGATCTGCGGGATCATCTTCGTCCTATGCATTAGTTTCTTCTAATACCCTTACTTTATACCCCGCTTTTCTCTCATGATTTTTTATTTTTTGTCATTGGAACTTCTCGTTTTCCTGACCGCAATACGTGTAACTATATCAAAATTTAGTTTTACCCCATTTTCAATGAAGCCAATCGAATTCCAGCCACAGTTGAACCTCTGATTGTGACAATAGCTTATACCTCGTCGCTCTCTGCGAGGCCCTGCGGCATGTGCCTCTTTCAACGGAATCGGGAGAACACGTCTTTGCAGCGAAATTGGTATGCAAATTATATAACTACCGTGTTTGTGTCAATGGCAGAATAGGGGTGGCCTTTGAGTTGTATATGTAGATAAGTTGCAAGTGATCTTGTGAAGACAAATGATTGACGCTCTAATAGTCTAGTTACATAAGAAACCTCAAGGCCTCAAGTTTTGTGACTCCCACGGAACCCTCGCCACGCGGCTTCTGGAAACTGATTAGCTCGGTGCTTCCAGAAGCTAATGTAACATGCGTCCTATGCAAATTTTAGCTCTTCAGCATTAACCACATTGCAATTACATGCACGAGATGTCTGATATCCCCCAGCCGTCCTACGAAAGTCCGCTAGCTGAAACTAAACCTGAGGAACATGACGAGGTGCCCATTCAGGAAAAATTTTCAACAGCCGGTGAGCAGCTCCGCGACGTTCGTTCGCCCGTCCGGGAGACCTGACCAAATGACTCAGAATTACAACTGCATTTGCGACAAATTCGTCAACTTGATCTTCAATCCAAGTCCGAATCCCGAGAGTTGCGAAAGGAAATTAGCCATCTGGACAAGAAATTGAAGGACAGGGAGGGCCAACGCCGCAAGCTGCGGGAGATCAGCAAAGAGCTCGAACTTGCTCAGAAGTTCCTCTCTACAGCTGATAGTCTAAGTCAGGCTGATGCTGTACGAGAAATGGAACGTCTGAACGAGGAGATTCTCCAATTGACCTCAATCATGGCGTACGAGTATCTTCAGATTGGAGAGAAAAAACTTCCGACGAAGAAGGGTCAGGGATTCCTTCTTAGGCGTAGTCCTTTGATACGCAAACTTGGGGGCAGCCTTGATCTGATCATGGCCGAGAACCTTGTCGATACGTCCGCGATACAGATAGGATGGCAATCAATCCTCGTACATTGGTGCTGCAACTTAATTCAAGAATGGGTATTGGAACATATGGATTTCGATTTTGATTCATGTTTCCTAAATATGTATCAATATATTTCATCGAAAAGTAAGTCGAGATTTTTACCCCGATATCGAAAGCTGACTCGTCAATTATTTAGATGATCCTGCCATTGCAAGAAGATGGCGCTCCATAATTTACGGAGTGACCAATGACATCGCCGAGAAAAGACAAAGGATACTCGTTCGTCAAGTCCTCCAAGCCCTCGCGGACTTGCCCGTCCTCTGGGGATACGTTTTCGATCAAGGCGTCTACAACTTCATATATAAAGAATTCAGGCGACGCATTGGTCCCATAATTGAGCAATGCTTCATCCTGCGAGCGATGCTTGGCCACGACATCGCTTCGACTGAAATTCGACCTTACCTGATTGCCTCAGGAACAAAATACAATCCAGAATTTGCTGATTTGTATGAGGATGGATTAGATGAGACGGAAGAGGAACTGGGTGGTGCTGTCGCTTGTTCGACTACTCTGGGTCTTCGTTGTATAACTCGATCACGCAACTCCGACGGTGGCTTCGAAGAGAAGACTGAGCTGATTTTGAAGCCAAGGATCATTCTTCTTGGTATGCTGAAAACAATTATTTTGTAGATAGCACCGAACGAATGTGTATAGTGATTATTGTGGGGTTTAATTGGTCCGGTTGGCTTGGGATGAAAGCGCGAATTTTTTTATCCAGCGGGTGACTCTTCGTCGAGATTCAAGAAGCGCATTTTCCGAGAGCTGAAATAGCTCAATCATTTGAGCTTCATATTCACTCCGTGCGATTGATTACAACAAGTTGAAGATCAGCACGAACTTAACACGTGTAGGACCTCGGGTTTTCCTGATGATACTTACGCGACTGGGAAGCCTTTCTCATCCGGCAGCTATACGAATCTATTTCTAGAATCCATTGACGGCCACGATTTCGGTCACACTTGTGGCACATGGCTTCTTTCTGGAAGCTTTTGGGCGTCAAATAGTGTTCTTCTTACTTCAACCATCACGACTTATCGTATTTTCAAGGATGGAGCGACCTCCGACTACTAAAGCGCCAAGACATCCACCCCAGGGGGGAGGTGACTATTTACCTATACCTAGTGGACCCCAGGAGGATTATACGAGGCAAGGAGAGGACGATTCTGGTGAGCTCGAGGATTGTTGTGAGTCGGCTATGAGGAAGTTGGCAATCGGCATTTCGTCGACTGTAAGACGTGGCGACGATGAGCCCGTGATGGAGATGGAATCGGGAAGGTCGACACGTAGCCGAGCTAGGAGGGTGGGTCCTTCTGACAAAAGGAGAGAGAAGCTATTCGCGGATATCGAGCGAATACAAGGACAAATTGCGGAAAGAAACGAAAGGAATGCACGTAGAAGAAAAAGGTTGGAAGAACTCAAAGCCCAAGATGATGCGGAGAAGTGGGAAGATGAACTGTATCAGACTAGAGTTCAGGAACTGAGCGAGGCACGCATCCGGATTGAAACATCTTCCTCGACTTCTACACGGGATATCTTGCAGGGAGTGCTGCAGCTCAACGAGAAGATCTCTCGTATTGCTGCAGAAACTATTGGAGCCGCCGTTCCACTCTCTGTTACTATACGTCCCGATCTCAATATTCCACACGTCATTCGAAAGACCCTCGGAAAAGACTTTTTGTTCTTATTTCAGAGCGATATGGATCATGTACTGGAAGATAAACAGCTCGTCCAAGCGGTGCTGCAGATCTTCCTTGCAAGTTCCTGCGCTGACCTCATCAACCGCTGGACTCTTGGGTCCAATCATTTCAACCGTGGCATGGACAAACTCTATGATCGAATACTACATAAAGGTGCGCTTTTCCGTAGTATCCATCAAGATCGAGATTTGAAACTCACAACTTCCAGAAACCCAAATGGTAGCGGGAAAATGGAGGCAATTGGCCTTTGAGAAAATGCCGCCGGGAAGGACTTTACAACAATATGCAAACGTCTATGCGAGAGAGGTCCTGCAGATCTTAGAGTGTGCGGGTTGGGGTGGCAATAGGTTACAACTGCAGCCATCGATCAAGGAGTTGATGGTGATGGCGGATGAGCTGAGGAAAAATGTGAAGATGGACATGATAGCGAAAGATCTTCAACCATGGGTGGCTTTGCCCAACGCAGAGTATCATCCTGTGACTATGAAGGACGTGGCGGATAGGTTTGGGATGGAAAGGACGACTGGAGCGGAGCGACTACATGTGCTGGGGAGCACGGCGATCGGGTTGAACGCATATCGGAAAATCGAGGGTTCAACCCCTAGGTCGACATTTCGAGTTGTACATGAGGCAGAGGTATTGTGCGTCGAACCACTTCGAAAAAGGTCGTCGGGCACTAAAACGCGGATCCCGCGATCTGATTCGACGTCGCGACGCCTATCTCGTGGCCGGTCTTTCTCTATGTCGTAACTCTGAAAGATTTTATATAGTAGTCCAGTGTGCACTTGAAAATGTTTCTAGCTTTCGTTCTAGTCAAACAGCTCCGTAACACAATGGCTAAGTTGCATCAAACTTTCCCTGGAACAACAGCGTGCGAAAGAACTGGACACGTTGATGTAACACTGCTGTAATGTGCATCTAGACTTAAATAAAGGAGAGTGAACGTAGTCCAAAACGTGCTTCCCACCAACGTAACATCCATCCCGGCATGTTCAACTCAGTAACTAATCCTCGCCGAAGCAATGCACACCCATCCTCTGAACACAGATCCCCTAAACGACGCATCTCCCAGGCTTTTACAAACATTCCGAATCGCATCAGCAAAGTCTTCACTTCTAATCGTGAACCTGCGCGCGATCCAGAACTAGAAGAGCTGGAAACTCAGGTGAAGAGGCTTCAAGAAGAAGAGGAAGGTTTGAATACAAGGCTGCACGAGCTGGAATCAGAGTTGGGAAATACCAAGTGGAAACAGGAGAATGAGGTCAAAGAATACGAGAGGATTACGAAGGAGCTAGCCGTGGCACAAAAATTTCTATCCACGGCTGATAGTTTGTCTCAAGCCGATGTTGTTCAAGCCGCGGAAAGTCTGAACGAAGAGATTTTCCAGCTCACATCGATCCTTGCGGACCAGATTCAGCTTGGAGATAAAAAACTTGGTGCAGAACATCAGGCAAGGTTTCGACAGAAAATCTCTGCGTTAGGGCCGGCGTTTTTGGATGGGATCATACCCCTAGAACTGGATGATCCGCTGGCAATACAAATCGGATGGCAGGCCATTCTAGCTAGCTGGTGTTGTGATATAGTTCAGGCCTGGGTACTAAGGGGTTTGGGGAAGCAAGGAATCAACAAAGTCATTGATGACGCTTATCAGGGTGTGACGACACAGAGTGAGTGTTTCTTTGCTATTTTTCTGGACTTAATTACTGACTAGGCTATTGTTCAGGTGGTCAAGCTATTGGGGGACGCTGGCGCTCCATGCTCCTTCAGGTTGCGGACGAGGTTCCGCCCGACACCCGCGAAGAGCTAGTTCAACTGGTCATCCCTGCTTTGATTGCGTTACCCGTAGTATGCGGATACATTAATTCTCAAAAGCCACACGAAGACCTAGGAAACGCTTTCCACCAACGTATTGGGCATCTTCTGGATAAATGTCTCAACCTCCGAAAGAAAGTGGGAGAAGAGTTCACATCGGCCGATATTCGGCCGTATTTTATTGCGTCAGGGGACGTATACGATCCCGAGCGCGCTGATCTGGAATACGAAGACGAGAGGAATGCCGCTCCGAATAATGAAGGGGAAATTATTGCGTGCTCGCTAGGTGTGGGTTTATATTGCACACGTAGCAAGCAGAGTTCGGGTGGCAGGTTCTTGGGGATAAGGGAGCCGATATTGAAGCCCAAAGCAGTTCTTCAAAGGACTCTAAAGGAAATTACGGAGCCCTTGCCGGAGTAAGGATAATTATTTCTCTTTAGATATTTCCTTGTGCTGTACTTTCTCGTATTCTGAATTGTTATATACATATTTTTCTCTCCCGACAACGGTGGCCGCCTGGCGAAATGGCATCGCGTCTGACTACGATATCGGTAATCAGGAGATTGCAGGTTCGACCCCTGCGGTGGTCATGTAATTTTTGGTATCCCCTAATATTACTGCGATGTGCAAAACGTGGTGTCACGAAATTATCACTGGCTGTACTATTTTCTGCCCCAGAGCTACAGCAGAGCATCGATTTTGTCAATCGTTTATTGTCCAAACATTCGTGTGTGGGGGGTTAGGACCACACAGACAGTAAAGGCCTTTACTATCGCTAGGTCCTGTAGAATAGAAGATGTTATGATTATCTTGGATGACTCTGCAAGCAAACCTTAAAACAGTCTTCACTGCCAAAAAATCATTCACGCCGCTCCGGGCCAGAAGCGCTGTCAGAGCTTTCTATCATCTATCACCACTTAGTTATACTCACAGTTAATACTATTAAATGTCTTTACGTTGAGTTCCCAGAATACTGAAAATTGGTAAATCTACACCGCGATATCGATAATTAATGGTCCAAGATTGAATTATTGCACACAATCTCGACTTTAAATCTACCATCACATTTCAAACGAGAAATCATTTCTCGATCTTCCGCTCTCCAACATGTCTCCACATTAACCATCTCATAACGAAACTCCTTCGTACCATAGATTTTCCTCTGCTGCAGCATTCCGTGTAGATGAGAAATCCATTGTGGGTCGTGATCAACCTCTCCTTCCACCTTCTGTATCCACTTGCAAGCCTTTAGCGACGGCAGGAATGTAGGGTACTGGAGCATCTGAAGAAGCCTTGAATGGGCCGATGAAGGAACGTCGGTAAAAATCAATTGTGTTATTCTTGGAATTTGTCGAAGAATCGATTCGATTCGATGCCAAGCGATCAATGGTGAGGCAATTATCTCGAATGATTCCAGCGACGGCGGTAGCGCAGCCACGAAACTGTCAAAAAGATTTTTGGAATCTTGTCCTGGCCAAATGGGCCAGGCAAAATAACGAAGGGACGGGAAGCGGAAGAACTCCAGAAAATATTTGTCCCAATATTTCCTGGTTGGAGTCCAGGTGAGGCGTTCAAGCCGCGGGAATGTCACCTCCTGATCTCGATTCATCATCATCCATCCATCAGGATCATTTCTGCTGTGGACTAGGGGGGTGGTACAAGTAAATTCGGTCAAGTTGGGACATGAAAGGAGTAGGTCGAAGCAGAGCATGATTGGAACGCGATTGATGCGGAGAATACGAAGACTGTAGAACGGTATGGATGTCGGGAGTCTCCTTGACCATATATAAGTCCCCGTGTTCTGTGGAGTCCAAGAAAGCGAGAGCTCGTGGAGATTCGAGCATTGACTGACTATGGTCGAAAGCCAGTACGGTGGAGGACAATGAACGTCCATCGAGTGGAGAAGTTTCGGTGTATCCCCCGAGAATATACTTCCTTCTAGAAACGTCAACGATTCTAGAACTTTTGGGGAATTATAATCCAAGCCTCGCAAGTCCAGCTGCATGGAACTAGGCATCTGCCTTCGCCGCGCGGAATATACCTTGAGCAAGGGTATGGTAGTCTGTAAGTTCTCTTGGGAGATTTTCACAGAGAACGTCTCCCAAAACTCTGGCATATCGACAACTATGTCACGCCAATGGCTCGAAACCGAACCCAAGATGATCTGTGGACAACCTATAGGCCCGGCATTCTTTGGTTCCACGGTTGAACAGACAAGTCGGAAAATGATTATCAAAATTTCGTTCGGGAGAGCGGCTGTCGATGAACGGATCACATTGAATCGACGGCGGTACTGCGATTGTATCGTGTTGATTTGACTCTGTAGCTTTTTGAGCTCGGTCAAGAAACCACTTGTGTCGTTTCCGGAGTCGGACGCTGGTAGGTAATTAGTACCGGCGAGCTTGCATGCCAGCTTCGATTTAGTGTCGAGATCGTCCATAGTTGGAGTTGTCAGTGTGTGGAATAGTTGTGCTGGCTGCGCTCACCTGAAGATTCTTATACAGGGGTCGTCCGAAAGGTAAGCTGGGAGAATTTTCCGGAACTGCGCAGCTACTGATACATTCTTCGGTTTGTGATTAGAACCTTCCAATCCAGGATGAATTCTTTGATTGGTATCGGCTCATGTGCGTGTTATACCGGATAGTTGGATTTCTGAGTGAGTTTCGATAACCTTCGATAAGTTCAGTATATGGATATATCATGATAAAATGTGCCAATATACCAATAATAGAATTTTCTCCCTGGAGCAGTTGATCATCCCAACAACAACCAAAACTTCATTAATTTTAACTCGAAACAAACGGCGAATATCGGATTCAAGGCCTTACCTCATATATCAGGCTTCCCGTAAATAATCTCGATTCTCCAGGTCGGCGACATGGCTTTCCCCCCCTCCAACGGATTCAGCAAGGATGTTTTTCCATCCAGGCGATTTGAGCTTTCAGGTCAGCGAGACAGTACGACGTCGACACCGTTTTCACAGTGGGAAGCAACCTGACAGCGTGGCAGTCTGATGTTGAAATGTCGTGCTTGTACAGTGCAAAGTTCGCGAGAGTCGTCCGTTGGGTGGTACAGTATACTGTCCCAAAACGAACCATGAGTTTGGACCACTGTCTGGAAGACTTGACGACAGACACTTTGGAACGAAATTGTGAATTGAAAGTGTTTGTAATACATCATTAATGATCGGAATGGTTCGGACTATGTTGGCCAGTGATGCCATCACTCAAGAAGTTGTTCAACGTGTACGGCTCCGCCTTGTTCAATTTTTATCTCTCTTGATAGCAGCTGTCCTCGTGTTCAACCTCGTGGTAGCAAACCGAGGACAGTCTTCTACCTACCCCACCATGAATCGTTTTGGCAAAGGACTTCGAAACTTGTTCGTTTCTACTAAAAAAAAGGCGGAAACGGATGTCAATAGCCAGGATGCCAACGAATTACAAAACCGGAGGAGACAACGCAACCAAGTCAAACAGAATAAACCTAGGGTTGATGATGGACTATCGTCCTCTACCCGCCGTCGCTCCATATTCAAACCCTTTCCGTTGTCCACTTCCAAGAAAGACAAAGCCAGAGATCAACTGGATGCTCCGACTCGAGGAGGAAAGTCAGAAAAGAGCCCACGAGATGAAATTATACAACAACATCTTCACGACATTGGGAGACTCTCGGATAACCATACTCGATTACAAGTGAAAATCAGAGCCAAAGAGGCGGAAATAGAGAATCTGAGGAACGAAGGCAGGGATGCAAAATGGAAGGACGGACTATATGAGCAGCGCATGAAAGAACATGCTAGCGCACAAGCCTCAATCAATACCGGGTCGGCCTCGGACGTCAATATTATGGAGCTTGTGAAGCAGCTTAATAGCGAAATAGTGGCCATCGCGACCCTCGCCACTAAAGCTCCCGCTAGAGATACTCGAAGCAGTAGTTTGGAGACTATCCCCAATCTGCTTGGTGAGAAGTTCTCAATGTCGTTCAAAAATTCAGACAATCGTCTGGCCATGGGGCTCGCGCGGGCTCTTCTCCAGATCTTCTTGGTTCAACGCTGCGAAACCTTCATCCATTCATGGTGCCTCGGAAATCCTGAATTCGATGTGATTTTCAACGAATTTTATAATCGCATATATAAGAAAGGTAAATAATTTTTTATCGTTCTATGTCACAAACTTATTTCGGACGACAGAGGAACAAAGAGTCGCCGGAAAATGGAGACAAATTACGTTCGGACAACTCCCACACGACCACAAGGCCTTCCAAATCGAAGTCGCGTCGAAGTTGATGGACCTTTCTTCCTGCGCTGGATGGGAAGGAGATGTTCAGGAAATCTCTGCTCGAATGGATGTCCTTTTCAACTTAGCGGCGAAAATAAGGAAGCACGTGAAGGAAGAGATTATCTCTGCCGATATCCAACCGTGGGCAGCTGTCTCGCGAACCAAATTTGATTCTAAGGATATGAAGAACGTGGGTGAGGAATTTGGCCTCAGTCAGGTAGCAAACCCAACGGAATGTACTGTGTTGGGATGCACAGAGCTGGGATTGGCCATCAGACCAGCCGCGGCGGGGGCATCTTCAGAGATGAAAAACGTAAAATCAAGGGCGAGGGTAGTGCTTAACGAGTCGCTAGGCGTTGGTCAGCCTTACGCTTCAAAACTCTAAGAGAGACCTTCATAGGTACGGATCTCATAGACGCCAGCGTTACTCGGCTGACAGTGATTGGTTGACTTTGTTAAGGTTCATCAAGATTTCATCAAGACATACCATTCAACGTAACACCATACCCCCACGAACAAGCTAGCTTCTATACCGGATCCATATGGGCCATCTCTTTTTCATCCTATTCCTTCTACAATGTCCTTCATTCTCCGCTCCTTCCCTTACTTTTCAAACTAGTCTTCAATTTGCTGTACTATAAGCACTGTGATCGCCATCGGGATTACCGGCTTGTCAATGCCAGATTCAACGTTTAAACTCACCGCTTCAGCGGATCAGTATTCGAACTGTGACCGAGAAATGACGCGTATGATCAAAATCTCTTGATTCCGCTGGACGACGTGGCCAATGACAAAACCGATTTCTCATTATCCGAGTCAGGAGTGCGGGATTCTTCTCAACATATTTTCTTACCTTTCTAAGGACACTCATGGGTGACGATTACGCCTGTCATTAAGAGTTCAGGGCTAATCCGTGAATACAGAGGGCTAAGGAGGAGGAACCGATTGTTAAGCACTCTAACAGGGATGATCGGATAGACCACTTGTATTTTCTTACAGTATCAAAAGTAACCTGCACAGTTGGGAAACTGAAGATCACGCTCATGTTCTCTTGCCTGTTCGGTTACTCCGAGGCGGAGCATTGGAACGCAATCCAACAATTATGCTAGACATTTGCCTCCTAATTTTTTCAGCGATTATATTTATGGAAAATCCTGCTAGTTCTGCGCATGGTGTGGGCTTTCAGCGTGGTGTCCATGCGAGACCTTCATGGCCGCGATCATCGGATTTTGCCGCATCATGCGCTTCGTTATGCACCATATCGCTCGCATAAAGGACTATTTCCTCATCAACACAACCGTGCAGAATAACCAGTCCACAGATATAGATAGTGAATGCGTGCTCGTTCCAGAACAGGAGACGCAAATGTCAAATGAAGCGCCGTCGACCAGTTCATCATTTTATTTGATCTCCGAAGGCACAGTGAAAAACTCATCCGCGATGCCTTCGAAGACCGACTCCACACCAGAACTAGAGATGGCATCACTGTCGCGGCAACTACACAATTTAGAGCTAGATAACTTCCGAAGACCAAGAACCAGGGACCCTGACAATGTCAGAAGGAAACTGGAGAAGGAGTTGGAACGACTGAAGATACGTGAAACAAAAATGACCAGAAGGATTAATGACAGCAAGCAGAAATTGAAATCTTTGGAAGCACGGGATGAGGAAGAGAAGTGGGAAGATGATTTATATGAAACGAGGATAAAGGAGCTGAAGGCGGCGAATGCGATCATCGAGACTCGGTCCTCCGTATCCCAAGAAGATATCATAAACCGGGTTAGAGAGATCAACGAGCAGATCATCCACATTTCATCTGTTGTAGTCGAGTTCAGATCTGGGCGACCGCATGTATCTTTCTTCTCGGACGCTATCACGAATGCTTTTGGTCAAGATTTTCTCTCCTCACTCCAAACATCCGGGTATCACTTTGGGGATAAACGGACCATCCAGGCGTTACTTCAGATTCTCCTTGCGCGCTCATCTGCAATTGTCATCGATTCTTGGAATCCCAGTGAATACCTCGACCGTCGCTTTGACCAGCTTTATAATCGTATAGCTGTCAATGGTAAGATTCGACGTCTGTGCATCATACCGACACCAGAGCTTATGAATTTTTCGTAGAGTCGCAAGCCGTAGCGGGGAAGTGGAGACAAATGTCGTTCAAGCAACTACCTAGTGAACCAGAAAAAGAGGCTCTCCAACAATGCACAATCAACATTGTTCATATAGTTTCAGTCATCGCCTCCGGTGCGGGGTGGGGAGGAAGTGACGCCTCTGACATCCATGTTTTGGTCCGGGAACTTTTGGAAAACGCAGAAATTGTGCGGGGGTATACGAAAGCAGGAATTATATCTGCTGACATACAAGCACGGATAGCCCGTCATGGAGACACATATGATCCTGTTACTATGGAAAGCGCGTTAAATGAAACCGTGACGGGAAGTCGTGTATTGGGGAGCACGGGAATAGGACTCAGGGTGCGCCGTTCCCCGAGGGACGACGATGAGACGCTTGAAACATTGCTTCCCTCGAAGGTTTTCTGTATCCGCGGTTAGGGACTGGTTGCATAATGGGGCAATCTAGCATAGGGGCATAGGATATTGTCATCTGTCAATGTATACTGATCACAGACTCTTTCCGACTCTTCATTAGCACTATTATAAAATACGGGCAATCATACACAATGCTCTTGTACATGGGAAGTGATGGCGAAAGCAGCCATTGCTATAGCTTCATACGCGTTCCGAAAATCAATCAATCATGCATCTGTACTGTGGCAGCACCATCGAAAAAAAAACTAATTTTCAAAACCGTTTCAATAGCTTCAAATTCAGCGCTGGTCCCCGATCTCGATGGGGAATACTTTCTAATGCCTAGTATACAACAGATGAGGTAAAACCAAAAACTCATAGTGATTACTGCGTCGTATGAATCGTAAAGAAAAGGTAGTAGGAAACCGTCTAGCTAATAATTTCCTTAAGAGTGCGTTGGAGGATTACCTTTGGTTTCATAATCGACTCTTTACTCTGAATATCTCCCCTCGATTCCAACACACAACATAAACCTAAGCTGACAGAACATGCGATAATTTCGTCCTGACCTTTCAGTGATCCTTCCTTCTCGTCTTCATGCTCCAAATCTGCAGGGAGATTGGAATCATATTTTCTTCCAGGTTCGACAAAGTAGGGTCGGATATCGGTTGAAGTGATATCCTTACCTATCATCTTCCGCACTTGGAGGCATTTATCGAATAAGGGATCAATTCGCTCTCGGAATGAAGTGAAAATCTTGTCGAATTGCTCCTGAGTGAATATGTATCCGCAAAAAACGGGTAAATCGGCAAGGATCCCGACGACGCGGTGTAAGATCGTGTCTTGACCTTTTGAAGAGATGTCATTCGTAGCTCCGTAAACCATGGAGCGCCATCTCCCCGAAACGGCGTGATCATCTTTATATCTAACAGTTAGTGATAGGTATAAGAACTAGAGTAAGTTTTTTTCTTACTTTCTGACTGGATGCCTTTGTACATATTTTGCAGAGTGTCATGCAGTTCCCCAGTGCCGCAAAACAGGTCTTCGACCTCCCACGCGCTGATTATATTGGAGCAGGCTTGGACGAGGATTGCTTGCCAGCCTATTTGGATCGCCAAAGGATCGTCAATGGAAATGGACATGACAATCTCGAAATACGGATCCATTGTTCTCAGCAAAGGACTTCGCTTGAGGATACTTTTTGCAAAGCGACTATCGGGAATCCTCCTCTCCTTGACCGAAAGTTGATCGGCAACAATCGAGGTCAGCTGGAATATTTCCTCATTAAGACTCTCCATTGCCCGAACAACTTCTGTTTGGGATAAACCATCAGCTGTCGAGAGAAACCTCTGTGCGATGTTCAGTTCCTCAGTAATCCTCTTCAGTTCCTGACGTCGCAAATCCCTCTCATCAAGCCTATCCTTCACTGCTCTTATCTCAACATGGATTTCGGAGCGTCTCGCCTCCAATTCATTCCTGGCATTACGAAGATCCTGGACATCGGACTCCAATTCTGCCGAAATGGCATCAGGTATATCGTCGGAAAGACTATCGTTATACTTAACGAGTTATCGAACGGAGGGGCGGCATAGGTTTACTCTGTCTGTAGCGTGTTGCTTGTACGGTAGGAGCCATTTCTCGTTTCCGAAGACGAGAAGAATCGCGTTGTGAGGATGACATGGAGGACACAATAGTTGACAAGGATCAAGGTCTAAACAAGCGAGGATTTGTTCGATAGACCTTCACTGATCACTTGAATTCAGAATTTGGCACGTTTAGAAAGCATGTCCTGCGTACGGCTTTACGGAAAGAGGGCTTGATACCGTGGAATCTTGTCACCAGGGGATGAGGTATACAAATGTGACACATTTGATCGCATTGCAGTCCAGAACAGCTGCGGTTGGGAATAGGAATGGAACTCGGGGGCATAAGGTGGCCTTCTCGGGCGCCTATCCTTCATTCGCTCACACGAGACTTCCACGCGGAAGCTGTTGGACGTTAAAGTTCCCTATAAAGGTTACAAAGTATTTTCGGACAATCAAATGAAAATCAAAGCGCAGTGGTCTATGTTCTGTCGTGACAACAATTGACCTCGTGAGTAATGCTGACCGATCATTACAGCATTCTTAACCTGAGCTAGTTTAACAGGCGAGGCAAGGTTGTTGGCACGACACTACCATCTCCCTTTTTCTTCACTAGCTCAAGAAATGGCCTCTCGAGAAGTTTATTCTGGTTCAGAGCGCAAATTACTCCTTGCGTTCGATGTGGGTACTACCTATAGTGGCATATCATACAGGTAAAAATATCAGCATGGGGCCTCAAAAGCGCAGGTAACAAAACCGAATTTCTAGTATTTTAGATCCGGGCAAGGAGCCTGAGATTCAGGGCGTGCACAAGTTGAGCTACTGCCTCAGTAACAACTTTATGCAGCTCTGACCCTCAGCCTTTTGAAGGTTTCCGGGACAGGAAATGGCTGGCGGCACTGCGAAATTGCCCTCAATTATATATTACGACAAGAATGGTAAAGTTCGCGCTGTGGGTGCCGAGGCTGAAGGAGACAATGTCGAGGTGACGGCTGACGAAGAAAATTGGCACAAAGTCGAATGGTCAGTAACCTCGTTCTCCTCGTTATCTGGTCTCTAATTCTGATCGATTATAAAAGGTTTAAATTGCATCTGCGCCCGAAATCGAGCGACCTTGAAGCTAGCGCTGGTCACCTAAAACCTCTACCTCTGGGGAAAACAGTGGTCGAGGTCTTATCTGACTTCCTGAAGTATTTGAAAACATGCGCCGAACAGTACATTCAAGAAGTTCATCCTGGCATTGGGAGTGATGTATGGGATGGACGGGAAATCCATTACATCTTGTCGCATCCCAATGGCTGGGAAGGTCCACAACGCGCTTTGATGAGGCAGGCGGCAGAGAAGGCCGGGCTCGTTTCTTCTACAGGACGCAACCAACTCACCTTCATCACGGAAGGAGAAGCCAGCTTGAATCGCTGCATCGAGAAAGGTTTGATGACTGGATCAGTTCGAGTAAGTTTGAACATATCTTTCGAGTAGGGCCGTTGAACAATACCTGAATCTAGACTGGCGAAGGTATTTCGATCGTTGACGCCGGTGGAGGAACCCTCGATATCAGTGCCTATGCGTGCATGGCCGATGGAAAGAAATTTGAAGAGATAGCTGAGGCACAATGTGCGAGGAGAGAATCTCCGTTTGTTGCCTAATTGATAATCCATGCTTAGGTCATTTCAAGGGTTCCATTTTCGTAACAGAAGCCGCTGAGAAGCATCTCAAAAGTTCGTCGCTTTTAAAAAACTTCATATCTGTGTTCGTCGATAACCTTATTATTCTCCATCAAGCCTTCTTAAAGGGAAGTAAATTCCACAACGATATTCCCTCCATGAAGCAATACTTTGACAAAACAACGAAGTGCTCGTTCCGTGCCAGTGAGCCAAATGATCCGCATTATATCCGATTCGGCTCCGCCCGTGATAAGGACATGAAATACAAGATAACTGCTGGTAAACTCCGTCTCGAAGGGTTTGTGCTGCATACCACATTTCAGCCTAGCGGTCCGAATGACTTTAACGTAGGGCAACTGTTGCTTCATTTTTCGAGCCTTCCATTAAGTGCATCGTCGATGGCGTTTTGGCTCAACGAGCGATTGCTCATAAGCCGATTTCTGTGAGTGACTGTTAATATCATCTCATTTGAATCGCTTTAAAGCTGGAGAAGAACGTATTCCTCGTCGGTGGTTTTGCCGCCAGTGACTATCTTTTTAGCAAAGTCAAGGAGCAACTGGAACAACGTGGTCTACATGTTTTCAGACCCGACACGCAGATGTAAGCCTACAATCAAGATTTGAAACCTATTACGTGTGCTCATGAAATTTCCTTTGTCAGTAACAAGGTCGTTGCAGATGGAGCGATATCGGGTATTCTGGATAAACCTGTTGGGACACGAGTTTCGCGCTATTCCTCCGGAGTGCTCTGTTCTACTACGTTCTTTCCCTTCATGCCGGACCACATCAAGCGACGTCACACGTGTGTCAGGCAGCTCGATGGAGGGTTGGTGGTTCCCGGTTATTTCAGTGTTATCCTAGGCCGGGTGAGTCAACTAAATGCATATTTGATACTGGCCTGACTCTTCTGCAACGACAGAATGTCCAAGTTTCGGAGACTCAGGAGTTTCGCTCCCCGTTTATAAACTGCGATCGAGATTTGGATGATTTGAGGAAATTAACGATGGAAGTCACCTGCTACCGCGGTCAGTTAGGGCCAGAAAAGCATAAATGGGTAGACCACGATCCACGTACGCATCTTTTTTTTTGGTCGTAAACAAATCCAATCATAGCTACCTTCGCAGTCCAGTATCATGAAGTTTGTACCATTGAGGCGAACCTTTCAAGTGTTCCGATCCCCATGCAATTTGGTCCCAGCGGACCATATTATGAAGTTCAAGTTGACGTTGTATTGCTATTCGGTTTAACTGAACTCAAAGCTCAGATTGCTTGGACCGAAAACGTACGTTAAGTCTTTAGATACTCAACAATCCAACTGATTAGACTATTTATTAGGGAGTGGAGAAAAGGTTTGTAACTTTGACTTATACGGGCGGGGTATAACTAACCACGCGGCGTCATAGGGGCCCTGCAGAAATCATATACGACACTGATATCTAGAGGTTGAACCTCATTCATCGCAATTCTTTTTTGTTCAATTAATGTTACTTGGATCTCTGTTTGCATGTTGACTACACAACATTATCGGTAGCTGGCTCTGATTATGGCACATTGTACTTATGGCTGTTCGATGTGAAATATGACTCATTAATTTACTAAACTCTGTTCCCGCACTGAAATTCACTGACTTACTGCTCGCAGTATCAAGGGTCTGTGATATAGTATAACCGATGTCCCAGGACCGGTTTCCCCTGGTCTCAATTTCCCGTATGTGACGGAAAAGTACATGTCTGTCCTGGATTGTAATTGGGGCCTGCACCACAGATATATATTACCTGTCAACTCCCGAAATTGTCGTTCGAATAGTTCGTGAAGATCAATAAGATGGGATCCAAACGGATCAGATTTCACAAAAACGTTAGTGATGTTGATAAACGACGAAGCGGCGCGGCAGCGAGTTTAGCCGTTGATGTTATCAGCAATTTTCGTACTCCGACACATCGGCGATTGGTGGCAGCGAGGTTTCGGTCTTTACCGAAATTCGTGTGTTCCACCAATTCTCTTAATACAGAAGACGCGGCTCATTCATACTTAGATCTTAAGTGGAGGGTCTTTGAGAAAACATTGGGCAGAATACGGATTTGATATCAGAATGGAGGGAAAATCTGAAGATGAAAGCGATTAACAGGCAAGGTGAATCTCCGGATTGGCGGTGAGACATTTAGTTGTCGTTTGATGGACAATGGCGGATGAGGTTAGATAGTAAAAAAATGACGGCCAACGAGATCGTTTATCTTCTTCAAGTATTCTTTTGATCATGCTTGTCGTAAATTACATAGTACAAATATTATGTTCGTGCACCGATTATAGCCAGGGTGAAGTCTTACAGGCAACTGAAAAACAGGTTACTCCTTAAGGCTTTCCAGAGTCGGAACGCCGCTTTTCATCAAACCAAACTCTTCTAATCCATCTCCTTCTTCTCGTCACACTTCCACCGCCGTCTGTATAAGGTTTATTTCTCGCGATAACCCATGAGTCATTTGTGTAAGCCCAACCATCTTCATCCACGCCCTCTCCTTCACACCACTCTCCCTTCAGATCTCTTCTCCAATCCTCTGTTGGGATGAAATACCAATTCGGTGCGAGAGAGAATGTTAAGTTACTACTAATTTAAATTGGACAAGAATTCATTAATAAAAAGAAGATTATTTGAATTTTTGATGTATGACAGACCTGATTTCGTCGTTGGGTCCAATTCCGGTCCAACCGTCTCTTCCCCTTGTCCAAGCACATCGTTCTCCGGGTCTTAAATTTGTTTTACTCCATCCTTGTTCATTTGAAAATTCCATTCCATAATTCAACGTCGTTGGAGAAGTGGAAGAGTTTGAATTTCCACTATCGTAACGTTCGTTCTCAAATAACTCTACTTCCTTCTTCTCCGCGGACCATATTTCGTCAGGTAGACGATCGTTATCGATTAGACGTTCTATTGTGCTTTGCCATGGAGAGTAGAACATCCATTTAGCAATGTGCGGGTTGATGAGGTAGGAGAGAAGGCGATCATAACGAGAGATAAGTCCAGGTATGAGTTGTGTTTGGATGTCAGAAAGAAAGGAAGTTGCAGTTGATTGAACACTTGGATGCGTAACAACGAAGGGAGCAAGTCCTGCAAAAAGTGCAACCTCGCGTATGGGAAAGCCGGGCAAATGGACTAGAATAAGGAGAGGAAAGAAGGTGACAACGAGTATTGTGAGTATGTGGGGTGTATATGGAGACGATTTCGTTGTTGTGGGTGATGAGAGCTGCGATGGCGTTAGCGAGAGATGGTATGCATATGGTTGTGCAAATGTGATTGTGTCGGAGATAAATCCCATTAGATTTTGGATAGCTTGTATGTTGGCTTGCCATGCAGCAGTACCTTCTGTCGGTGATTGTTGCGCGGCGGGTACGGGCGAAGCACCATCATCAGAAGTAGTTGAAGAGGCATAAGGGTAGGTGGATAATATCACTCCAATGAGAATGCCGTGCGGTAATAATAGAATCATACGAGGAAAATAACCTTCTAAAGCGTCAGGATTAGTTTTTGTCGCACAGCAACATGGAGCTTACAGAGAAAGGTATACAGAGCCATCCAAGTCGCCGTGTGTTTCCAGCCTCGTTTCCAGAATAAAATTTCCTCGACGCGATCTTGGAACCAAAATACCGGTCCGACTTTGGCTACGAATCGTTTAAAATTATTTGTCATTATTGGTAATGACAGCGGGTCTTTTGATGTTAGCAAAGTTGTTTTCTCCTTTCTACGAGAATTCGCCGTTGTTGGCGAAGTGACAGGGGTACCACTACTGTTCGCGGCAGGTGGTACAGAAGTAGTAGCAGGAATAGAACCCATGAATATTTGAGGAATTAATGCCGATGCAATACCGCTTGACGCTGTATAACCTGAGCCTGACCGGTGGTGTCGTCCATTGCTAGAGTCAGGTTTTGGGAGATTTGTAGTGAACCTGTGAGCAGGATGAATGTTGTCTGGATTGTCCAGTCGGGTTGCGGCAGTTGGTATGTCGATGTAGTCAATTGTCGCCATTGAAGCAGGGCCGAGTCAAGTCGCACATACTTACATTATATGATGTTCCGGTGTCCGACGGGCCGGTGATTAAGCGTTCCGCTATCATCCCACGCCTTATGTTGCCTCTTTATTGTTAAATTCCATTGTTCTGTTCTTGGTCGATGCTAATGCTGGCGAAACTCGCCTTTCGTCTGCGCCCGCCACTCACATCCATTCCCTCTCGAGGCTACATCTCCCCAATTTTCTCCCAGAAGCCTCTTGCACGACCATACTCCTGGTGGATAAAAGCTCGTTATCGGCCAGACGGAACTCGCCGGTCCATTTTACGAGGCATTCTACACGGCGCGTTGTATGGTAATCCACCGATTCTCCCCCGCAGACAAGGAATTAAACTCACGATGGGTTCTTTTAGTGAGCGTGGTTGTCTATGCATATCGCCAGCACTCGCAGATAAAGCATGAGGAAGTTGCCATCAGGCTCTTGTCACAAGTCGTCGAACTTCAACGTATCAACCGCAAATATCGTGGCTCCGCCTTTACAGAGCCTGCCGAAATAAAAGATTTTGTAACCGAAATCTCAAAGTTTGATATCATGCCAGTGACTCCCAGGATTGTCTCGACTTTTTGCGAGAATTACGAGCCATTTTCAAAGTTGGCACCGGAGAATCTTAAAAAAGTCCAGGAAAGAGTATGCGAACTGCATAAGCTCCTGGCATTCGGTCCAAACTCGGGGAATACTATTCCGGTCATAGTGAAGGAAGTGCCAGAGGCCTGGCATGAACTTATGCTGGAGATAATAGCCATGAATTGCCAGGGTCTATCGAAGCAGACGGATATCCTAGAAGGTATATTGCTTGAACGCGTCGAGAAATAACTCGCTCAGCATTTCGAGTCTCGCGAGCTGGCGCCTCTCTACGGGAACTCACACATGTAAGTACTCTCAATACCCGTGTGGATTCATATTCGAGTTATCGTTATGAATTCAGGCTTAGGGGGGCTTCTGCTCGATATAACGTATGTACATGTGATATGAAATCCACAATAACAGTAATGATTAGTTCGACTTTCGCTGCAGTGGGTTTAGCGAGGGCGGGGCCCCAATTGCGAACGCATACTAAACCAACTGTTGCTTTCGCGGGGTCGTGAGGTTGGACATACAACACCTGCCAAATCAAACAGCCATTGTTCGATCCACCGAGCCTAAAGATGAGGCCGTGAAAGAGGTTGAGTGGCTAGTGCTCTTTTTTTGTTTTTCAAAAAGAAAAGAAAAAAAGTAATCAAAGCCTTGATCCTGTAATTATCGAATCATCTGATCGCTGTAGTAAGTTGTGTCCCACGCTTAACATAATGCCATAACCAACGCCACGTTTGTAGTAGCTCAGAATCAACGATCACCTGCTCCTGCCCATCATGCCCTCTCGAGGGAGTTACCAGGGTTCTGACCGAAAGTTACTCCTCGCGTTCGATGTAGGAACCACTTACAGTGGGATATCGTATAGGTAATCACCTTGCGGTGTAGCATGTAAGTAATTGATTAGCCCTTCAGCATCCTCGATCCGGGGAAAAAGCCAGAAGTACAGGGCGTGTATCGGTTGAGTTACTTCTGCAGTAACAACTTGATGCAGCTCTGATACTCTGCTTTAGTTTTCCAGGACAAGAGGTAGCGGGTGGTACCGCAAAATTGCCTTCAATTATATATTACAGTCAGGATGGCGGAGTGCGTGCTGTGGGCGCTGAGGCTGAAGGGGATAGCATTGAGATAGTGGCTGAAGAAGAAGATTGGGTGAAAGTTGAATGGTAATTTTCCTCTCGCTGCACGCTTTCGACTGGCCACTAAAAATCCGTTATATTTCACGAGGTTCAAATTGCATCTGTGCCCAAAATTAGGTGATATTGACGCCAGCGCTGGTCACTTAAAACCTTTACCTCTGGGTAAAACGGTTGTACATGTTTTAACAGACTTCATGAAATACCTTAATACCTGTGCGAAACAATGGATTCAAGAAGTCCATCCAGGTATTGGTAGCGATGTCTGGGACGGACGGGAGATCCATTACGTTTTATCTCATCCAAATGGATGGGAAGGGCCACAGCGTACTCTGATGAGACAAGCGGCAGAGAATGCCAGCCTCGTACCGCCCAACGGCAGAAACCAACTTTCGTTCATCACTGAAGGAGAAGCAAGCTTAAACCGCTGCATTGAAAAGGAGTTATTGACTCCGTCAGTAATCGTGAGCCGTCAAATTTGCATTTGTAGGGGATAGTTGACAGCGTATCTCTAGGGCGATCAAGGCATCTCGATCGTCGATGCCGGCGGTGGTACCATTGACATCAGTGCCTACGCACGCAAGGGTAACAGTGATAAATTCGCTGAAATCGCAGAAGCACAATGTAAGTAGCACCATTCCCTGGTCCTTGGTCCTTAGCTCGAATATTTGCACAAACCAGGCCATTTCAAAGGTTCCATCTTTGTATCGGAGGGCGCCGAAGCCTATCTGCAGAGTGTGTTTAACCTCTCCGCTATATTTAGACATCACTTACTGGCCCTTGTCTTTCCACACATCAGGTTACCTGCCGAAAAGTAACAAGTATTACGCAGATATCCCTCAGATGAAACACTACTTCGACAAATCGACGAAATGTGCCTTTCGTGATCCAAGTGATCCTCTTTTCATTCGATTCGGATCTGCCCGTGATAAAGATCCTAAATATAAGATCACGGCTGGCAAACTGCGTCTTGAAGGGTGTGCCTTTCCTCCATATATTTGATCTACTCGACCACATTGCTCAAAAACAAGTATAGAACAGATGTCGCTTCTTTCTTTGAACCTTCCATAAAGTGCATTGTTGATGGTATCTTGGCCCAACGTAGCATCGCCCACACGCCAATCTCCGTGAGCTATTCAACACTCTTGTATGTCGTACGCTCATCACTGGAAAAGCATGTTTTTCTAGTTGGAGGATTTGCGGCCAACGACTATCTTTTCAAAAGAGTCGAAGATGATCTGGAGCCCCATGGGCTGCGTGTTTACAGACCGGATGCGCAAATGTAAGCCCTGACGTCCCTTTTCCGAACGGTTGAGTCGAATTGATTCGAATTCCTCATATCACATCTTGGATCAGCAACAAAGTTGTTGCTGATGGTGCTATTTTGGGTGTCCTCGACAATCCTGTTAGAACTCGGGTTTCGAGGTACTCGTCCGGGGTCAAAATATATACCCGATATAACAAAAAACTTCCGGAACATAGGCGCAGAAGACTGAAAAGTCTTCAGTTACCTTCAGGCTATCTAGCAATCCCTGACACATTTGAGGTGATCATAAAACGGGTGAGGAATCTTGTTGTTACGTCGTGGCATGGATTTTTGACACTTCCAATAAAGAATGTACAAGTATCGGATACACAAGAGTTTCGTTCGAGTTTGACCCACAAAAGCACGAAACGGTCCGCCCTGCTACATTTAGAGGAAGACATCATATGCTACCGTGGAAATTTGAATGCAGATGAGTGTCAATTTATGGATAATGACCCAGGTTCGTCTATTTCTTTAGTAAAACAATCGTTTTGAATTTGATGTTGATTCATTTTGAGGAAACTATCACAAGCTTTGCACGGTTAAAGCATACCTTGGAGATATTCATATGCCGCTTCGTTCCGGATCAGGCGGCTCGTTTTATGAGATTGAGGTTGACATTGTACTGCTCTTTGGTGTTACGGAGCTGAAGGCTCAAATTGCATGGATTGAAAAGGTAAGTAATGCCTTGCCTACTCACTAGACTACTAGCTGACTGGCATTACAGGGAGAAGAGAAAAGGTTCAAGTTCTTTTATGCAGCACCTGCTGAAATACTTATGGCATTTCATAGGGGACCAGCTCGGATCATATATGATACCAATCTCTGATTGAGCGCTGGAGTCGTTACTCTCTTCCTGGTTTTGCGTTCATATATGCCTCTTCTATAGCTAGTACCAATCGAAAACATCTCTCAATATACAATATTGAACATGCGTCAGTGCTCATTCGGAAGCGGCGCGAGTCAGCTCCGATATGAATGGCTGCCAATTTTCAATTGCTGCTGAGGCTATAATTGTTTCTCATGAGCTTATTAGCTTCTAGAATCAGCTGGAAATCATGGGTCGATCAGAAAAGCTCACCGCAGTCCTTCCTTGCAATACATTTACAACGTGTCTTCTGACCCTTTTGCGCTTAGCTATCATAAAAGCGACTTCCACCCATTGACAAACAGTCATCCTACTTCATCCACGAACATGTCAAGGGCGAGACATTCTGGTCCACGCAAATTAATTCTTGCTTTCAACGTAGGAACTACTTTTAGTGGAATAAAAACAGTATTCAAAGCTTTGTTACGTGTTACGGATCTCGCTATCAAATCATCTGATCCTGCATCGTAAGTTGTGTCCGGGCCGGTCCCACGCTCCAAAGGTTACTAAAGCCGTCTCTGACAGTTCGGAACAAACGATCACTTACTTCTGCCAACCATGCATCTTCAGGACAATTATCAGGGTTGTGAAGAAACATTGCTCATCGCGTTCGATGTAGGAACCACTTACAGTAGGATATCGTATAGGTAACCACCTTCAATGCGGTGTAGCGTGTAAGTAATTGATTAGTCCTTCAGCATCCTCAATCCGGGCAAGAAGCCTGAGATTCAGGGTGTGCACAAGTTGAGCTACTGCCTCAGTAACAACTTTATGCAGCTCTGACCCTCAGCCTTTTGAAGGTTTCCGGGACAGGAAATGGCTGGCGGCACTGCGAAATTGCCCTCAATTATATATTACGACAAGAATGGTAAAGTTCGCGCTGTGGGTGCCGAGGCTGAAGGAGACAATGTCGAGGTGACGGCCGACGAAGAAAATTGGCACAAAGTCGAATGGTCGGTAACCTCGTTCTCCTCGTTATCTGGTCTCTAATTCTATTCGATTATAAAAGGTTTAAATTGCATCTGCGCCCGAAATCCAGCGACCTTGAAGCTAGCGCTGGTCACCTAAAATCTCTACCTCTGGGGAAAACAGTGGTCGAGGTCTTATCTGACTTCCTGAAGTATTTGAAAACATGCGCCGAACAGTACATTCAAGAAGTTCATCCTGGTATTGGGAGTGATGTATGGGATGGAAGGGAAATTCATTACATCTTGTCGCATCCCAATGGCTGGGGTGGGACACAGCATACTCTAATGAGGGAAGCAGCACAGAATGCTGGCCTCGTATGGCCCCGAAGCAGAAACCAACTTTCGTTCATCACTGAAGGGGAAGCAAGATTATACTGTTGCATGGAAGAAACGGAGGCAGTAATCGTGAGTGACTAGGTTTGCATTTGCAATGATAGTTGACAAAGCTTCCCTAGGATGATCAAGGCATCTTACTTGTCCACGCAGGCTCAGGTACCATTGACATCAGCGCCTATGCACGCAACATAAAGAGTGATAAATTCGAGGAAATTGCAGAAGCACAATGTAAGCCACGCTATTTCCTAACGCTTGAATTCAGCCTGAACATAAACCAGGTCATTTCAAAGGATCCACCTCTGTGACAAATGCTTTTGAAGACTATCTCCGGAGTACGTTCGACCTGTCCGCTATTAGACTTTTATACCACTTACTGGCCCTCTACTCCGCACACCAGACTTTCTGAAAGATAGCAAGTTTCGTGAAGATATACCTTGCATGAAACAATACTTTGACAAAGCGACGAAATATACCTTCCGTGATCCGAGGATGCCTCAATATATTCGCTTCGGTTCCGTCCGTGATCGTGATGATAATTGTAAAATCATAGCCGGCAAACTGCGCCTCGAAGGGTATACCTTTCTTACCCTTATTTGATATACTTGGCGATGTTGCTCAACAGAAAAATACAGGACAGATGTGGCGTCTTTCTTCGAGCCTTCTGTGGAACGCATTGTTGATGGTGTCTTGACCCAATGTAGTGTTGCACGCAAGGCAATCTCCGTGAGCTATTGCGAATACTCGGGGGTATCTTGATCCATTAACCCATTGATGGAAAAGCATGTTTTTTTAGTGGGTGGGTTTGCGGCCAGTGATTATCTTTACCAAAGAGTCAAAGATGAACTGCAGTCCCATGGGTTGTGCGTTCACAGGCCGTTACGGCGAGTGTAAGCTCTGGTGCCCTTTTCCAAATAATTAAATCCAATTTCTCATGTCACTTCTTGAATCAATGACAGAGCTGTTGCTGACGGCGCCATCTCGGGTATTCTTGCCGGAGCTAATAGAAATCGAGTTTCGCGGTATCCGCTGGGGATAAAAGTACCTACCCGATATAATAAAAAAATTGCTGAGCACAGGTGCCGAAGGCAGAATTGTCTCCAGTTACCTTCAGGTTATCTAGCCATACCGGACACATTTAATGTGATCATAGAGCGGGTAAGGGGTCTTACTATCATGTAGTAGCATGGATATATGACACTCCAAATGAAGAATGTACAGGTATCGGAAACGCAAGAATTTCGTACGAGAATTTCCCACAAAAGCACAAAACGGGCTGGCCTGCTACATTTAGAAGAAGATATTATATGCTACCGTGGAGACTTGAATGCGGTTGAGTATCAATATATGGATAATGACCCAGGCTCGTCATGATACCTTTACCTTTAATAAATCAATCATTCTGAATTTGATTTAATTTGTCTTCCAGATAACTACCAAAAGCTTTGTACTGTCAGAGCATACCTCGGGGATACTCATATACCGCTTCGTTCTGAACCGGGCGGCTCGTATTATGAAATCGAGTTTGACGTTGTATTGTCTACTGATGTTGGAAAATTGAAGGCTCACATCGCATGGATTGAAAAGGTACGTAAATGCCTTGCCTCCTCGTTGTACTGTTAGCTGACTGGTATTACAGGGAGAAGAGAAAAGGTTTAAGTTCTTTTATGCTGCACCCACTGAGATACTTATGACATTTCATAGGGGACCAGCTCGTATTATATATGATACCAATCTCTGAATGAGCGCTGAAGTTGTTGTTCTCTTCCTGGTTATGCGTTCAGATATGCCTCTTCTATAGCTACCAATTGAAATCATCTCTCAATGCACAATGTTGAACATGCGTCAGCGCGCATTCGGAAGCGGCGCGAGTCAACTCCGATATGAATAACTGTGCCAAATTTCAATTGCCGCTGAGGCTATAATTGTTTCTCATGAGCTTATTAGCTTCTAGAATCAGCTGGAAGTCGTGGATCGATCAGAAAAGCTCACCGCAGTCCTTCCTTGCAATACGTTTACAACGTGTCCTCTGACCCTTTTGCGCTTAGCTTTCATAAAAGCGACTTCCACCCATCGACAAACAGTCATTCTACTTCATCCGTGAACATGTCAAGGGCGAGGCATTCAGGTCCACGCAAATTACTACTTGCTTTCGACGTAGGAACTACTTTTAGTGGAATATCCTACAGGTAACGAACTGATCAAGCGAATGAAGTTGACGAAAAGTAGCTGATGGTTTGACCAGCATTCTCGACCCAGGCAAAGTACCAGTCATTATGGGGGTAACAAGGTTGAGTGACTACAACAACCATGATTTTTGCAGTCTGACACGACTCAAGTTTTCCGGGCCATGCGACTGTTGCAAATGCGAAAATACCATCAATCATCTTCTACGATAAAGATGGTTTGGTTCGAGCTATAGGAGCAGAAGCGGATCGAGATGGTATAGAAATGATTGCGGAGGAAGAGGAATGGGAAAAGGTGGAATGGTATGACGTTTAGGTCCGATGCAGCTCTATACACATTATTCATGTTCCCCAGGTTCAAGCTACACCTGCGCCCAAATACTCCAGAATTCGCAGCGGCGACAGAATTTGTAAAACCTTTACCATTCAAGAAGACTGTGGTCGAAGTCCTTTCCGATTTCCTCAAGTATCTCAACGATTGTGCCAAGCAATATATACAAGAAAGGCATCCAGGTATTGGAAGTAGTATCTTGGAAGATGCTGAAATCCATTATATACTTCCCCACCCGAACGGATGGGAAGGCCAACAACAAGCTTTAATGAGGCAGGCAGCTGAGAAGGCCGGGCTTATCTCCCGGTGTTCACATGGGCGAAACAAGCTCACCTTCATCACTGAAGGAGAAGCTAGTTTAAACAGATGCATTGAAAAAGGTTTGATGACCGAAGATATACAGGTGAGTAAATGCTGCACTGGATTAGACACTTTACTAAACTTTTCCCTCTTTCACTAAAAAGGAAGGAAGTGGAATCACCATTGTTGACGCTGGTGGGGGCACCCTCGATATTAGTGCCTACGCGGCAAAATCAGGCGGGAAGGATTTCGAGGAGATTGCAGAGTCCCAGTGTAAGTGCACAAAAAATGCGCCGACTCAGGCTCGTGTCTCCAGTCCTCAATTTCAGTATCTAGGTCATTTGAAGGGTTCCATATTCGTCACAAAAGCTGCTAAGGAATATCTTCATGGTGCGTCTACTTATCTACTTGCACGGGAGGGACTTACCAGCTACCTGCAGATTTTTTGAAGCGATCAAAGTTTCTGGGTGACATCCCAGATATGGAACGATACTTTGATAGAAAAACGAAATGTGAGTTCCGCAATCCGGCCGATCCAAATTATATTCGCTTTGGATCCGTTCGTGAGAGGGACACCAAGCTGGGAATAACTTCGGGGAAGCTACGCTTGGCTGGGTGAGTGATCACCTTTCGAATCATTTCCATCGATCCGGAAAATGCTGAACTTCACGCAGAAAAGATGTTGCCTCATTCTTCGAACCTTCGGTCAAGTGCATTGTCAATAGTGTTCTAGCCCAGCGCCAAATAGCTCTAAGATCTATCTCGGTTAGTAGTAGCTCCTCTGAACACCAGGTCTTGATTCTGATACTCCGCAAGAACGTTTTTCTCGTTGGCGGTTTCGCAGCGAGTGACTACTTATTCAAGAGAGTGAAAGAGGAGCTAGAACCACAAGGTCTCAAAGTGTTCAGACCGGACGATCAGGTGTAAGAGTTTTTCGTTGTAGCCAAGAATTGACAATAATCCTGACTCCGACCACTTTAGTAATAAAGTGGTGGCAGACGGGGCCATCGCTGGTATCGTAGATCGATCTGTTCGTTCAAGAGTCACCCGCCTTGCCTATGGCACGAGTGTTGTTGTTCCATTCGACCCTAGCCTCGCTGAGCATAGAAAGCGTATCCAGCAACTCAAACGAGCATATTCCGGGGAGATGGCGATTCCGGACGCGTTCAGTGTGATCCTTCAAAAGGTGATTTCTTAGTTATCTAAAGGAACCAACATTCAATCCATAGTTGCAGAACACTCAGGTATCAGAGACGCAAGAATTCCGTTGTTCTTATACAAGAGGCGGGCCTAACCCACTTTTTTTGAGAACGATGGTAAAGCAAATTCTATGTTATCGAGGAAAGCAGTCTATAGAGAAGTATCAGTTCATGGACAACGAGCCAGGTAATATTTTTTTTGACCGTCGTTTAATTTCTTATCTCTTTCTGCAATCATAGAAAGCTACCGCGAGTCGTGCACAGTCAAGGCCGATTTAACGGATATCCCGATGGCTCTCTGTTTTGGACCACAAGGAACGTACCTCGAGGTTGTTATAGACATTATAATCCTGTTCGGGTGCACGGAGTTGAAGGCGCAGATAGCATGGAACGAAAACGTGGGTTGCGCGCTTTCAAATTGTCGAGAATGCCGTGATACTGATATGCCTCGGAATCCAGGGGGTAGAAAAGAGGTTTGTCGTCCAGCCAATTTGCATCAAGATTGTTAATGAGAATTCTTTCCAGGGGTCCTGCAGAAATCATATACGACACGGACATATGATATTCGACAGATATTTTGGTTGTATTTGTACATGTATTCCAATGATAACTTGCCTCGTGGGAACGCTAAATCGCGTCAACGTTGCCAATGATCCCGAACATTATAACACCGCCCCTCGAGCTCTATCACAAACTTCAATCATGTCGTCTCATAGCACTCAAGCAACCATTAATGAGCTAATTGCAGGAAGTATTGGTGGTGCTGCTCAAGTCTTGGTTGGACAGCCAATGGACACGATCAAAACACGGGCTCAGACTGCTTCAAGTGAGTTTCTTTCTCCATCCCGGTAACAAGATAACAAATGGGATTCCGCATTATAGAGGATATGTTTGTGCGTGCTTTAACGACATTGCCCATTTAAGTTTGTCGACGTCATCTTTAGAAAGGCCCAATGGACATCTTGGCACAAACAATGCGAAAGGAGGGCTTCTTTGCTCTTTACAAAGGTGGCTACAAGGGATCATGTGCTTCATCAATCAGTCTAATATCTTTCCACCTTTGTAGGGATGTTAAGCCCACTTATTGGCATAGCCGGTGTCAACTCTCTCTTGTTTGCCGCTTATGGGTCTTCTAAACGGCTAATCTCACCCTATCCCCAACTATCATTAAAAGAAATAGCAGCAGCCGGCGCTATGGCGGGTGCAGCGAATACAATATTGTCTAGTCCGGGTGCGTACGTTCTTCAATTTCATTGCTTTATCTAACGGGAGCGTAGTCGAGATGTTCAAGGTCAGAATGCAAGCGCAATATGGTGCGCCTACCGATAAGCGACTTAAAGTTGTTGTGAGGGATATGTGGAGGGATTGGGGTTTTCGTCAAGGTATTATGCGTGGTTTTTGGGTCACACTCGCCCGTGAAATCCCCGCCTATGCGGGGTATGTCCATTTGGTTGATAGGCTGCATTCCGGGATGATTCGCTAATGATCGGAAATGCAACAGTTTTTATACCGGCAAGGCTTTGAAGTTTGCGTCATAGGCAAATTTTTCTCACATTTCAATAATAGGATTCGAATTTTCGAAACGTACTTTTGCCAAGAAGTACGGAGACGATATACCCGTATGGGCACTTTTGGCATCAGGCTCGATGGGTGGAGTAAGTTCGCATGCTAAATACGCCGTGCATAATGCTCATACCTGCACCGTAGATTGCGTATTGGCTAGCCTGTTATCCATTAGGCAAGTCGATTTTCCAATGACAGATAGACATCTCATCTTCACCCAGACGTTGTCAAATCTCGCGTTCAACTCCGGGCTGAGCCACCTCAGGGTTCTCCCATCCAATACATCATTCGGGAGCTTCGCGCTGTCGTAGTTGAAGCCGGAAGGTTTGTTACTGGTCGGAACTTCGTCAATTCAGGATCGCTCACAAAAGATTCAGTGTGGCCGGCTTATTCCGTGGCTTGTCGCCTTGCCGTGAGTGATCCATGCTGGTGACGTCTTGATATACCATGAACTGATCATTCTTTGACAGTCCTGAGAAGGTAACCCACGTCATCAAGCTAAAATTCTCTGACGCTAATATTTTGCAGCATTCCGGCCGCAGGTAGCACATTCGCTGCATTTGAACTGGCCAGAGGTACTAATCCGACATTAATCATGCTTACATTGGTATTGAACTGCTCCACTTCTTGACAGGGTACTTATTTAAGACCACTGGTGTTTGATACACAAGCATTCTCTGGCATCTGGTCTTCATGGTCCAGACTCATCTGCCATCATAGAACCAGATTCCAGATGAGATTGACGTCATATGTTATGGGCGCTTATAGGAACAAACACAACTCACTCCCTACGTTTGAACCAGGAAACCGAGCTAATGTGAATGGATTACTCCAATGATTGAAACACGCCGTCAGTCGGTAAGGCCCGTACACTCGAAAAAAATTGCAATGCTGTTGAGATACACGAGGTCGAATCAAACACAATGAGGACGGCCTTATTCGTGGTCTACAGTGATACAGCACAGCGTAGATCAAGCGGCAGTTTCTGGGAAATGAATCGAATATGTGAATATCCCTTGTTCTCACAGAAACATCTCCCAAGCGTCGTTTTCGCGATCCCGTCTCTTTAAACCTCTCCACCGCCAAAGTTCCACTTGAACGTCCGTGCCATCAGGGAAATAGATCGTCTCGATTGCGGACCAGGGCATACTGCCGTCATCTCCCTCTTCTTGATCAGCCGTCTCCCGTATCCATCGGACTACTTCTCTCTGGACATCACCACAAGTAACAAAACCGCCAGCCGGTTTCTGCGAAATCACAATATTTCGCCACGGTCCAGGAGTCGAGATATCCATAGCTGAAAGTGGAGGGTTGGTGGCTGGATGGTCAGCCTCCGGAAACGTGAGGCTGAATGGACTGCCATTGTCCTTGATGGCTGTCGCCCGCCCTTCAGGATATAAGTCTTTCTTACTGGTCGTTGCGACAGGCGTGACAACAACGTGGGGAAAGTGTTGATACTTTAAGGAATGGTCTATGTTCCTTCTAATTTCTGCCCTCTCTTCGAATAATAGTGGAGAGGGGTAGATTTCATGACGGCCAAACATGATGTCGACCGTCGTGGCATTAAGATCGTCAGGGAGGTCTTTGGGGCGTGAACGGGGCGTTGGGGGTATCATTCTTGGCTTCCTCGTCAGTATGGCGCCTGCTGAACTTGACTAGATGGAGAGTAACTCTCACTTACAGGAACGAGTTTCAAGGAAGGGATGCAATTGAAGTCGTGGATGGCGGGAAGTAGTAACAAAAATGCAATTTGGGCACGGTCAGTTTATAAATCCATCTACCGAGCTTATCACCCAGGCACCAGTTATTATTGTGGAGCCACAAATGTTCTGAATAAAATTGAATGGTTCATCTGTGAATACTTTATTCGCAGATCTGAGATTGACCTTCCTGGAAAACCCTGATAATAGGGCCCGTCAGATTGAGCATTTCAGCCCAATCAGGACCGTCAGCTGTCAGACTAATCCCCGAATGTTATTGCCGATTTCCCTTATGTCATGAAAGATTCTTTGCATCTTCTGACCTATAAATACTCTTTTGTAATTATAGTGTGCAAATTTCGAGTTTTTATCTCCTTGTCTATTGAATTGCTTAAATGTCTTCCTAAGAATCGTTTAAGGTGGCTGGAGTATTGTATACGTAAACCGTATTAATGACGTCCTCACGGGGGTGTCGGCCCAGAAAATGCCCATTATGACGTGGGTACTCAGGTTTCGCGCTCACGGAGGTAGGGTCGCCGGCTTGTTCCTCGAGGTCAATCAGATCTATTTCGGGTAAATGAGGGGCAAATGGCGCAAACCAACTCGACCTGGATTGTATGACCATCATTGACCCGCGTGGAGCCATTCCGGTTCGCCAATGAGACTGATGGATTCTTTTTTTACCGATCACGATTTCTGATCCTTATATGCTTAACAATGAGCGGGCGACAGTGGTTGGGCGCTGAGAAATATACTGGTTGGTCATCGAGTCAAGCTGGTTCACTGATGTATTTCTGAAATTTGAAATCGTCTCGTAGAATGTATGAGCATTGAATTTTGATAAACAAGTATATGGTTGAGAAAAAGTTAGGCTGAATCTGTCAGAACAAACCGCGTAAGCTTGCATCATCCATCTCTTTTAGGGCATCTCGGGCATCCCTCGCAGGTCTAGATATTATAGGCTTGTCGCTCGCAGCGCTTTCGAGGGCTTTTTGAGCAACGCTTCGTAACATCCCTAACTTCTGGAATAGATTCAATGAGCCATCGGGAATTTCGAAATCTTCGTCGGGCCTGAGAACAGCCCGCATTACATGGGATGTCAGCACTGAGGGCTGTGTTCCACTTGACAAGTAGGTCCTGTGGAGCAGACGAGTTAATCTTACCACGGTTGATGAATGGCTTTCACATACGTGACAATGTTCCGGACAAGTTCAGGTTGATCTGAGAGTGCTACAACCAGGAGACCGACTGCGTGACAGTAGTGCTCTATGATTGGGTATTCGGTAAACAGGAAAGTCATCATCATCGCATACTCACCGTCGTGTGGTGCTTTGAAGCTATCGGAGACGATTTCGATACAGGCCTCGCGAGCCTTTTCTCCTAAGTTTTGTGATGCGCTCTGAACCACTTTTGCCAATGCGAGCATAAGGCTACTTGAAATAGCATCGTCGTTGGCTTTTATACTAGCAATCAGCTCTGTCACCACGGGGTCCACGCGAGGCTGATGTTTCATAAGAACTCCAAGTGCATGAGCGGCACGGTTGCGGACACCGTTGGTGGCTGTATCACTCGCACTTTTTACAAAGGTACGCTGTAGCTGGGGGAAGAAAGGCTTGACAAATGTGGGTATACGATTCAACATAGACGTAAGAGCGGAGAGGATAGCGATCTTGACGCCTGGCGGATAGTTTGTCGCTTGCGTCGCAACCCTGATAAGAGGCCCAGTAAATGATACAACGTATGGCTTGATGGCGCTCTCTTCCGTTCTTTCCACCAAATCACCAATCGCATAAGCAGCTTGTTCCCGTTGTTCGTTACTACCGGTTGTAAGGCCTGCAATGATGATAGGAACTGTTGGAGCCACACCCTTTGGGAGGCTGAACCCAGCAACAGCGCTTCCTGGTACTCCCGTAGATTCGATGCTTCTACGCAAGGGGACAACCAAGGATTCCAATTCATCCTTAGGGAGAGATTTCACGAAGACATTCAAAGAGGCTACAGCCGCCGTATGCACCGAGACTACAGGGTCCTCCATCAGAGAAACCAGCTGCCGCACCCAGTCAACACGGTACAATGAAGAATCGAGTTCCGAAACTTCACAGAATGTAGCAAATAAGCTACATGCGCTAGCTCTTCTTGGCGGTTGGTCGCTCTTAGCCCTGATTTTTCCGATTTTTCTCATTAATGGGGTTGTGTACAGATAGGCGGGTAACGCACCAGCCAATGAGTGTCATCATGAGCGTATTCAATCCTTCAGCATCATTGATGGAAGCAAGGAGCGCTTGGATAGTTTCGTCTAGAGCCGCCAATAGCTCTTCGTCTTTGTCCTCTTCAAGGACACGAACGACCGCATTCAGAAGTACAGTGAGACGACGACTCAAAGCGTTCCCAGCAACTGTAACGAGTGACGCCAAGGCACGAGCATTGAAGACTGACATTGGAATAGCCGTGAGTGTTGGTATGAGCACTGGAAATACCGTTGCCGCACGGACCTGAGAGGAATTAAGAGGGGGAAAAAGAAACAGTAGTAGGAAACTCACGGCCATGACTTCGCGAAGTGCCTGCAGTGCAGTGCCTGAACTTTTTCCGGGCTGACGAAGAGCTTCAAGTAGGGTCGGAATGGTTTGATCGATAGCTCTGCCGCCGATATGTTCTTGCAATACATCAAAAGCTTGTGCTGCGGCAGAACGAACATTGGCTTCATCATCTACCAACGCGGCACGAACTATGGCGATGATACTGTCCTCATGTCCTTCTCTTTGACCATCCGTTGTACTCCTCCTGTTGATCACGACATATTAGTTGTCTGTATTTCTTAGAAGTGGACCATGACCTACATGACTTCCGTCAGTGTGAGGCAGACACCTTCTCTCGTCCGGGCATCAGATGATGACGCCTTTTCACTGAGAAGCAACACAACTTCGGCTATAACTCTTTCTCCAAACTTGCGAGATATATCTGCAACTGTTCTCCCAGCGGTCTATCAAGTCCAGTTCATCAGCACCAGTGAATTTGACTATACAAGAACTATACCTCTTGTTGTTCTGATTGGTCTTCACATATCTGGTATATTATTTGGTTGATGAGTTCGGGGAGGATCTCGCGCACTAGAAGACATAAGCCTCAATCAGAAAATATATACTATGACTGCTTACCTGTTTTCGGTGTATTGTGCACGAGAGCCTTCCAGATATGCATAGATGATTGACGAACCACTAGAACACCATCCTGACGAACAAGATAGAGAGCGGCTAGAATTTGATCGCGGCGCTTAGAGCCCAGAACTTCAACTAAAGCACGACGTGAAGATTCAGCTACTGTAGCCTCTGCTTCCTCTTCTTCATCTCCGTCCGAGGTCTTTCCAGAAATCCCAGAAACCTTGAACAAAAGTTCTCCTACCAGAGTGACTGATGATTGCTGGGCGTAGGTAAGCAATTGATCACGATTAATCTGCAAGCGGAACATACCCTGATACGCCATCCTGGGTCAAACATGTTCCGTTCAAGTTCAGGTAGGAGCAAATCAATTGCCTTAGTGGAGTAATTGGTAACAACCATTCGACCGGCGCGCATTGCCGCCTCTCGAACATATTCTTCTGTATCCGCAAGACCGCTGAGAATAGGAGAGATGATTTTTGGAAGGTGCGGCTGGAAACGGTTGCCAAAGGTTGCGGGAAGGTAAACCAGTAATGACATGAATCCTTCGCGAACGGAGGATCTGGGCGATCGAGCGTTGACAATGACATCAGGCAATAAACCCTCCATACGCTCCATACCAAGGCCCGCAAGTACCTCACTGAGACCTTGAGCTGCCCCCTGTCGGTCAACTCCGGATGTGTCTGCCTTGAGGGTGCGCAGGAGACCAGGCACGAGGTCCGGGAAATGTACCTCACCAAGTCGTTCTACGAGTGTTCCAAGTGTCTTCGCCGCAGTAGCACGTGCTTCAGGAACGGGATCGACAAGAACTCGATGGACGAGAGGTAGGAGATTATCTAAGTAAGGGACGAAGTCCTTCGAAGCAGTAAGCGAGGCTAGGTTTCCAACGATCTGTGCGGCCTTTTTCTTGGTGTCCGCACCCCGTTCTTTGAGACCTCTTTCAATGATAGGAATCACCTAGAGTATTGGTATGAGCGTAGATAAAGGAAGCGAATTTCACAATACTTGCCAAAGCCAAAGACGAATGATCGATATAGTGTACGAAAGACATCTTCAACAAAGACCCGAGAGCATTCGGCGTCTTACCAGGATCGACCAACGCTTTAAGGAGAACAGGAACAAGAGACTGTATTTCGGGGTTACTGATAACTTCACCAAACTGTTTCAAGCTCTTATTCGCGGCTGTCTTAACTTGAGCATGCGAGTCCATCAGCACACCCGTAAGGCGAGGGATGACAATGGGAAGTGAGAGCGTAAGTTGTCTAGGCGAGCAGTATGCCATCATGCCTAATACCTCAATACAACCCTTTTTCGTTCGCCACTGTTTGTCGGTCAATCCGTCCAGCAGGGTTGGTAAAATAAGCTTCAGCCCGTAACCAGATAGGCCACCCATGATTATCCGAGTAGCATCCTGTGTGGCTTCACGAACGTCACCCGTGGAATCGCCAAAACCGGAAAGCAAAATGGGGAGAACCAAGGGTAGATAAGGTTCAAAAAGTCGCCCAAGAGCAACCGAGAGTGTCTCGAAGGCGAACATAACGCCCTGGCGACATTCATATCTCTTCTTCTCCTCAGCCGCAGCCTGGAGTTTACGAATGACATCGAATTCCTTCATGCCCGCAATTCCAGTTCCGCGAATGACACCGGCCAACCCATATGCAGCTCCTCGACGAATAGCATATTTCGGTGCATTAAAAAGTTGATCGAAGAGAAGATCGATAAGAGAAGGAAGTTTGGGGCGCATGAGGCGCACAAGTGGGGATAGACAATCAGAGACAGCAATCTGCACCTGTTCTGCAGGAGTGGACAGAGCCTCGACCAAACGATCAACAATAGAGGGGATCCTATCATCTGAAGAATCCAGATGGCGCGCGACACGACCGAATAAAATCACAACAGCCTCTTTGATCTGATCATCTGCCTCCGTTGCAGGGGTCTTCTTGGCGAGATGGGACTCAAACAACGAGATGAGGGCGGCAAGGCGCTTAGGCCCATGAAGATCAATGGTATGTGTTCCTGCATTGAGCATCCCTTTGCGGACATCAGCAACTCTGTCACCAAGAGCCTGATCGTTGATGAGAAACTGGAAGAATGGTTCTAGGAGACCGTCGATAAATGACGGTGCAAGAAACTCGAAGGTGTTAGCAACTGCCTGCCTTGCTTGCCAGGGATCCGGTCGATCTACAGTGTGCGCCATCACCATTCCCTGAGTTCTTATGAGTTCGTAGTACATAAACTTTTTAGAGCAATACATACATATTGATCGTACTCAGGTAGCAGTAGCTTGGCCTAGAAAAAGAAACTAAGAGCGCGAGCAGAAACACAGAATTGAAAGCGAACCTTTTCACGATAGTAGTCTTGTAGAACCGAAACAGTCATTTCTACAGTTGACTGCCATTGTTCCACACTCTCCCCGATAGCTGCAGCAACACTAAGACGGACATATTCATTATCATGACCTTTGACAGCACGTGAATATTCAAGATTAGAACAAGTTGCTTGAGGATGAACACACCAAGGTACGGGATCAACTCATCCAAATACGTTTCCGGTACATCCAAACCGTTGTCTTCCCAAACATGGCGCGCAAGTCTTGCGTTCTGCTCGTCATCATCATGGCAAACAATCCATAGCTCGGGAGCCCAATCCAGGTCTGTGAGATCAAAAGGCTGAATTATACCTTAGTTTAGGGTTAGGGTTTAATCATTGGAACTATCCTTCTCACCTGAATGGCTTGCAGGCAGGCGTTCCTGACGTGTGATTCTTGCATCAACATACCCTTCAGTAAAACATATATCTCTTCGCGTACTGCAGTTGGCGAAATGGCCTCTCCGAGATCGATCAACGTAGAAGACGCATTCTTGCTCAACTTGGGTTGATGACGAATGATATGAACAAGTTGCTGCATGGTAAGTTTGCGAGGAAATGCAGCATCAGTGACTGTAATCTTGGTCAGTGAGGCAGCTTTGGGCAAACTTCGAAAAATTACTCACATTCACCACAATGGAACTTGATGAAATCTAACGTCAGCGCAACCTGTTCTAGAGGTTCATCCTCTTCCTCCATGGCAATTCCACCCTGCTGTATGATCTGCTCTAAAAGAGGGAAAACGTAGGAGAAAGTTGAGGCATCGAATGGAGCCTGCTCTGCTAGGGATCTCAGGCGGTATAGTACACGGACGATCAAGTCTAAACATTCAGTTAGCGTGGAGGTGAAGGCATAGAAAAGCACAGATTACTGTGTAAAGATTCAGCCATCAGCTCCTCCGGTATTGAATCTATCTTCAAACTCCTCAAGGTTGCAATTCCAAGCCATTTTCGGAACGTATCCAATCTCCCGGAACAACACCTCGCTAATTCCTACATGGTCAACGCCCTTATCAGCAACACATGACCACGAGCAATATACGAAACTTACTAGATAAATATTGAACGCCTCCTGGCCTACCAACGCTTTTCCATTCTTCAAAACACCATCAAGCATTAACTTCGTAAGTGGTGCGATATAGGGAGGAAACTCCTCAACGCTAGCGTCAACTACACTTTTCACCAACGCGAGTCCTCGGTCAACTTGTGCTTTGATTCCTATGACCCTCTCCCTCACTCCTCTTTCCTTCTCCAATTGGGTCGCAATAAGCGCTTGTTGTTGCTTTGTCAACGTTGGTGCATTGCCTTTTTTATTCGCCAACGATTTTCGAACTTCCTCGTCCCATTTTGCCAATTGCGCACCTTTTCCTTTCACAACCTTAGGAGTATCTTGGTTAGAGGCGAGGACTAACGCGAAGATCAGTGGAGATTAGGAAGGTATGAAGGTGAGTCCTACCATCAACAAATGCTTCGCCCTCAGGTGTTTGCCATACCCCATAGTCAAAGTCTGTTAATGAGTTGAGGAGTGAAGACTCCAGATCGAGCGCAATTTGATCTACAATGCGCGGGAGTATTGCACTAGGAGCGATAAACGTCAAGGTAGTCACTGCATGGTAAGCCGCTTCTGCGAAACCGAACTAAACGGCAGGCTTACTTAAGCGAGAAGAAAACATTGAACGGGTAACTCAACTCACCTTTGCCTCCACCGTTGTTGATTCCAAGACCAATTTCAGCAACTTATCAACGTGCTTCTCAATCAACGCTTTTGGATCGATGTTTGCCTTTTGACATATGTCAATCCAGGTTTGCCTCAACGGCCCAGCTACCCGAAGATCATCAGCCCAAAGCGTAGGCGGAATCGAGTTACCACTAACAGACAAACTCATGGTGCCCGACAACAATCAACTCGGTAACCAGCTCCTCTTTGAGTTCCATGTCAACGTCGCCGTCGTACGTATTAGAACTCAGTAGAACCGACGCTAAACGCGAGTGTTTTTTCAAAGCTGGCGCATCTTCTCCCGTCGTCGTTTTGGTCGATGATGCGCGACACAAGGAAGCGACTACAGATTCACGAATGAGCGTTGTCGTCAAATGAGGATCCCAAACTGCTGCTTCAGAAATCATCTTGTTCGTGGCTTGACGCGTATCTTTACGTGTGCTTTCCACGGCGAGATGCAACAAAGCCGAGCCAAAATTTATCCTATGTACACTCGTTAGTATCGTTGCATTACTCAACATTTTCACGAAACCCACCGCAGGACTTCATTCTTTACAAGCTCCTTCTTGAAGTACCTCAACGATACTTTCAAAGCGCGCAATAACCACATCTCGTCGACTTCCTCCGTTGCTTTTTGATATACCTTCTCCCAGAGCAGGAATGAGGGCTTGACGGTACTCGTAGCGATAGCTCCAATAACCGCATTTTTAGAGATAACATCGTCTGTTGGGCTGATAAGGAAAATAATGCTACACAACAAGGATGCGACTTACCGAATCGACCGAGATGATGTAGTGGACCAAGCAGTACAGCAACCGCGATATAGCCCTCCAACGGTCCAGCAGGATTGTTCAGTACATTACCCGAAACGTTCTTTAGTGACGTTTCGAAAGCAGATAATAGAACTTTCATAAACACTACTGCCTTCTCATCTTCCAATGAAACACTATTCTCTTCATAAAAGATGTCTCCAGCAAGCGCGACAAAAGCTCGTCTCACGGCGGGCTTAGCGCTATTCATGTCTTTAACGATCAACGGCGTAACATCCTTGAGTTTGTCGGTATCAAATTTGAGAAGGAAAGTGATATGAGGTCCAAGAGATGTAGCAAGTTTGGCTGTAGCAACCTCGTTTTGTTCTTTGGCTAATAAAGGAATTGCAGCCTCGACGAGAGTAGATGAGACTTCCGTTCCAGGTTGCAAGAATGCGAGCATGGAATACAACGCGATCCGATTTTCCGGTCCTGTCGATTTTCCACTTTTGGGTAGGGCGAGCAAATTATTAACCGCAATGACACCATGCGTAGAAGTTGACCCCTGCATTATTTTGAAGAGCCCAATAGCGGATATACGAACGGCGGCATTACTTGATTTTGAGCAGCTAATAATCTGTGTTAGAATGCGGTGGAATGTGGATTCATCGAGAAGATGGCGGTAGTATTGGAAAAAAGAAGTGAGCGTTGGAAGGGCATATTCAGGGGAGCGCAGGAGTGCCTTTTCCATAGCGGGAAGGTAATTGGAAACAAGAGAGTCGGGTGTGATATACGTGGCGATGAAATCTTCGAACGATGTCTGGCCAAGTAGCAAAAATTAGAATTAATAGACCTGCATATACATGAATTGCCACGTACCAAGATATGTGGGGGGGTTACTGCTCGTGACATGAGAATCATTGATGTGTATATGTTGGAAATTTCGGTCTGCAGACATGCGTCAATACATTTCCAGTGATAATCAGCTGGACATACCTGAAGCTGCTCGGGCAGACGCTCTTCAGGACTTGTGGGCACATGTTTCTGCCTCACAAGGACCGCGGTCGCAACACCAATCAGTGTGAGAAACCGACTGGGATTCTGCGACGTAGGGGCTTTCACGAGCTCGAGTAATGTAGATATCACTACCGGAGTCGTGGACCCTGACTGTGTCTTTCGTCAGCTTTTCCGTTAAGGATATAAGGCAGAGATGCTCACGGATCGCAAAGCACGCCTCGTGCGTACCAGACTCCCTCTTTTGAGCGTATCTTTTGACTTGGATGATTCAAGCACCATATCTAATAAGAGAGCCAACGAGCCAACAAGCGCTTTAAATGCCGGACTAGTCGGAAAGTTTTCGTTCCACTTGACACAGACGGTATATATCCCACAAGCCCAATTGAGAAGAACGAACAAATCCGCTGGCGCATATGAACTAATTCCTGTTCAGATCAATGCCAAGATGACATTCATAGAATAAAAACTCACTCTGCGGAGTTCCTCTTTGCGTATCTACCCACTTCATTAGAAAGCCATCCGATGATTTGCTCGGACACGCCGAGTTTGATCTCTCGTTGTTCGTCTTGAGAGATTAGCTCCATTCCGACTGATTCGACTGCTGCTTGAGATTTATCGTCCCCATATCGCGGATATGTGAGCATCAAAAATTGGAAAACGTCCATGATTTGAGAAAGGCTCAGATCTGGGCTATTGATATACAAAATAGTCCTCAAAGACAAGGAGACAAGGATGCGCACCTACAGACCTGACGATTCCCAGAATGTCCTCCTGCAGAAACGCGATTCTGCCCTTGACTTTTTCAACCAACAATTTCGTCCTGGCATGCTCCACCGACGCATTCCAGTCCTGCAACACGCGTTCTTTCGCCCATACATTCTCTACTCCATATACACCTTCATTTTCATCCATGATCGCAGCAGTACTACTCTGCGCAGCCCACGATGTGATATCAAAGGACGTTAACGAGGCTCCGGTAGAACCCGCTTTGGCCTCTTGTTTTTTGAGTTTTGCAAAGGTAGGTTTCCTGGATGATGGCAGGTTTGCTCTAGGCAAGTGTTTTTGTGGATTTTCGCGCTTGTGGACGCCGTTCGCGGAAGTTGAGTTTGGTGACTTGCAGACACGGTGATGGAGATTTCGATCGTGGGATAATTTCGGAGCCGGTTCTGATGACATGTACTTAGCAGAGCCAAATCGGAAAGTCCATACATACTTAATAGAGAACCATGAATCTAACGTATAAAAGTTTAGATGGCTTATGATTTGGAGGAAAGCCGATTTAGTTGTTGATGAAGCGAGCCAGACTCTGATGTGAGAAAAATGACATATAAATTCAACGAGCAGCGAGTGGCAAACATAGACCTGACTATTAAATTATGAAATGGTTGATAAAATAAGTACACAAGTAGGAATGAGCGTCGATCTAGAATTCAGATCAAAAAGTTCATAAGGAGTGCGTAGATACCCAACTGGCCTAGTAGAAAGCACCAGAAAATCATGACGGTTCCGTAACAAGCTAAAAATAGAAAGGGCGGCAAGAAGATGTTGTTAAAGAAAAACGGTGAAAGAGTTTCAACGAATGAATAAATCAGCGAATAGAATGAAGATTAGACCCGTATTGGAGGAAGTAATGCAAGGGGATGAATTGGAAAAAAAGCTTGTGTCGAAAAAATCCCGGGAACATGCAGATTTGGTTAGTCTTGTCTTGAGGCGTTTCGTGTCGAAATTTTTTGGGAGCTAGGGGGCCGATAGGTGACGTACGGACCGATGATCGACTCCTGGCGATAGGCCGGCGGTGGATGTGGTAAAAGCCCTTCCGCTGAGGCGAGGTCACTATCCCGAGCATCGTATCCTAACCTAATCATCCGCGACGCGGCCGATTCTTGTTCTTTATACTCCATAACGGCTGATTTTCTCGTCCCTGTGTTGCTTTCGAAGTTTGTAGTAGAGCATGTAGGTGAAGAATAAATGTCTGAGACACCTGAAGGAGTGAAGGGCTCGCTCGGGTCCGTAAAATCCCATGCGCCATCTGGCCTGCGAATGGCTAGTCGCAGTCTTTCTCCTGGAGGACCTTCAGTAGATATAAACCAGATATAGTCTTAGTAGAGGTATGTCGGCAGGTACTGTTGGAATACTACGCACGAAAATGACTCGGGAATTCAGCTACAGGTGCACCAAATGGTACAATCTTTCCCGCCAGATATTCCTTATTCAGCACAGCTGTTCCACGGAATGGGCCAGAGACCAGTTCCGCGTCACCTTGTTGTCGCTTTCGTATCTTGATAAATACGAGGACGACTGCCAAAACGAATCCAACGACTCCAAAGACTACGCCGAGAATCAATCCCAGCCGATCTGGAAGTGAGTCTGACATAGAAAAAATAGCGGCAGCAGTTGAAGATGTAATACTCGATGTCTTGAAAAACCAGAGGTAAATGATGAATAACTGTCCCGAACGAAAGTTCACTTTAGATCGTTCAGAGACAGAGGGAGGATTGAGTGACACAAGCAATAATATGGCTCACCCGCCGTTAGCGCACACTGGCTTTAAGTCAACCAAGTCTCAACGAAGCCGCCCCGCAGGTAGACGAAATAATGCCGACTTTGTAAAGAATGAATGGAGCGGTGTCCGCACAGAGCCTGGGGTGGCTAGAAATAAAGAAATAGAAGAAGACGAAAACACTGATGATGGAACACCGACTGAACTGAAATGCGCATCAGCGGCCGGGCTCTATACCTTACCGGGGACAGTACCAATCGTTGTTCGGATTGACGACAACTGCCACTGTGTCATAGAAGTGCTTGGCTGTTGGACTCCTTCTCAAGGATTTCTCTAAAGGAACAAGTATTCGAAACTAGAACCGTGGCTGAAGTTGATGATGATGTCGAAAGATGGCAAGCGGTCAAACCCAGTCAAAACTACTTTGAGTAAATCTGAAATCTGAAGATATCTATGGGCGGATTTAAGGGACCGACTGGCTCATTTGAGGTTATTTAGATTTCTGACGATGTTTCAAGTTATTTTGTTATATTTCGTGTATTCTCAGCATCGCCGCGGTCACGTTGTGGTCGTGCACGCACAGTACACAATGCGTTGGCACTTAGTTGATTTGGTTGATCGCTGACTTGGGGTTTTGATCCCTTGGTCGGTCTTCCTCCTGCCAATCCCCTCTCCTTCCTACCTCGACTCTCTACCACAGACATGGCGCACGGTCCAATGCACCACGGCAAAAAACAAGGAAAGAAACCAAAAGTGGCATACATATGCGGCTGTTGCTACTGCCGTTTCAGCCTCAAGCCTGTCTCTTATCCTACTTACAAGCGACATCGGGCTAAGCTGGCTGCTACGCAACAGGCTCGTGGGCAACTCGAGCCTTCTTTTCCCGCAAATACATCCTCCCAACAAACTCTGCAGATCGGCCACCACTATGAACGTGATTTTAACCTCGATTCCGACCACAACCTTGGTCATGGCTCTAGTGACGTTTCCCCTCTTTTGCACCACGAGGAGAATACACAGATGGTAAGAGTTCATTTATCGCTACTCATCTCTTATGTTCAAGCCCAATAACGTGCAGGATCTGCATCTCAGCGACCAATCGACCCATATTCAAGGCGTTTCCGGAATGCCCTCTGACCCAGCAGGGGGCTTATTTCCGCCTGAAGCTGGTTCTCTTGGTTGGGAGGCTTTGGGTGATGTGGGAGGTGTCAGTGACGCAGGAGGTGGTGACAACGGTGATGAAATGCTCCATGACGATAGGCTCAATTCCACCGTAATCATTACCCGTGTTGATAAACACCTTACCGACCAATTTATCAAAGAATTAGAGAATGCCTCTCTCGAACGATCCTCCATGTCAGAAGCCGATGTTGCGCAACTCCGGCACCCACCACAACAACAGGTTGACATAGAGTCTGACGTTGGACTCAAATATTCATTAAAATTTTACATCGACACGCTCGGAGCTTCAGACGAGACATACAAGAATGTCGTCAATACATCCCGTGAAATGCATCAACTAATGGGCAATGATGTGGAGTTTCTATCCCATGCTGTTGTCAAGAATCGCGCTAGAAGTCTGGCTCGCATTTCGACAGTTGTCCACCACATGTGTCCCCAAGGCTGTACAGCGTATACCGGCCCACTCTCTGAGCTTGAAGACTGTCCAACCTGTTTGACTTCCCGCTGGGATCCTCTGAAGCTACAGCAAGGGACGAAAACGGCCGCTCAAAGCTTTACTACTATCACTTTAGGAGGCCAGCTTCAAAACCTGTACTCCACTCCGCAAGGTGCTCGAAACATGCGCTATCGCCGAGAGAAAACTCTCGAAAGGCTTCGAAACGACAACTGCGCCCCCTCTTCATTCCACGACTTCACAGACGGTTCCGATTATCTCAAACAATGCCAGAATAACAAAATAACGGATAACGACATCCTCCTGATGATTTCACTCGATGGGGCCCAGCTATATGAGCATCGCGACTCAGATTGTTGGATGTACATATGGGTAGTCTTAGAACTCTCGCCTGACCAAAGATACAAGAAAACCCACGTCCTTCCAGGTGGAATCATTCCCGGTCCAAATAAGCCCAAAAATGTCGATTCTTTCCTGTTTCCAAGTTTATATCACCTCGCAGCGCTACAGAAAGAAGGACTCAGGATCTGGGACGCTTCTACTGGCTCTATCTTTACAAGTATTCCTAAAGTTTATTTGGGAACCGCGGATGCACCTGGCATGGTCTACTTTTCTGGTCTGGTAGGTCATAGCGGTGCTCACGGATGCCGAAACTATTGTGACCTACCTTGGCGCCATAAACCAAAGACATCCCACTACTACCCTGTTCTTCAGCTTCCTCACGACTACAGTTCAATGCAGAGCCAACCATTTGACGATTTGGACTTAAGCAAGCTATCCCCCTTCTTTGAACAAGCTAAATATGACTCGGACCTCCTTCGTGTTATACAAGCAACCAATAACTTCGAAGATATTCGTAAAGAGACTGGTATATCCAAAGCCAGCCTTTTCAGCGGTCTCGAAATGCCGCTGGGTGTTCCTGGTTCTTTTCCCCTGGATACTATGCACCTCCTCGCCCTTAACATTCCGGAGCTCTTGATAGGACTTTGGCGGGGTACCTTTCGCTGCGACAAAAAAGCAGGAGACGATACCAGTTTGTGGGACTGGGCTGTTCTCAAAGATACTAAAGATGACAAAGTATGGACCGCACATGGAAGGAGGGTGGCGGAGCTGTCAAAATATCTTCCTTCATCTTATGATCGACCTCCTCGTAATCCGGCAGAAAAATTGAATAGTGGCTACAAGGCCTCTGAATTCATTGTCTATCTTTATGGTTATCTTCCGGCCCTTCTCGAAGACTTATTACCCCCTGCCTATCTCCAAAATTTCTATTACCTTGTTCGTGGAGTAAGACTTGTTTCACAGCGGGGCCCGAGTTTTCAAGATTTAGAAGAAGCGCATGGATGCTTCATTTCCTTTCTAAATGGGTTTGAAACCCTCTATGTTCAGCGAAAGGTCAGCCGCATGCACTTTGCGCGCCAGTGTCTTCATACGCTCTGGCACCTCGCCCCAGAGACTAGAAGGCTTGGCCCACCCGGAATTTATGCCCAGTGGACAATGGAACGTCTTATTGGGCTGCTGGGACAAGATCTCCGACTCCATTCCAACCCTTATGCTAATTTACGAGAAATTGCAATACAGCGATGCACTGTGAATTCCCTTTATGCTCGTTATCCTACAATGGATCCAACAAAGTCAACTCTCCCTCATACTGCACGCCCTCTTGAGAATAATTATTTTCTCCTCCATCCGCATGAGGTTTCCCCTTTCCGAATGCAAAATGTTCTAGAGACGGAGACGTTCATCAAGTATCTCCGGCACCACAACTTAGATCCTAGTGGCGTTGTTTGCACTCGCCATGCCCGTCTTCGTCTTCCTAATGGGCAGACTGCTCGAACAGCCTGGAAAGAGGATCAGCGTGCCGAATCTCGCACCAACCGCATGGTAAAGGTTAGTGAGCTACATCCCTCTACTAAACCAAATAAAAAGTCAACTCTTCGCAGCTGAAGGTGCCACGGCAGCAATTCCCTCTGTTTGGTGAGGTGCTGTATTTCCTTCAAATCCGATCTAACGAAGTCGTCCGTACTTGTGCTATGATCTCTCTTACGTCTTCTCCTTGTCTTGAGACATTGAAGAAGACATTCAATGTGATATGGGTTGTAACCTTCACTCGGTACCGGCAGGTTGTTCTCTTTGATTACAATGATATTATTGCCGTCGTTGCATTGTTGCCTTTCCATGATGATTCTGAATTTTTTATTTTAGAAGAGATGCAGCTTGAAGTTTCGCCTGGGATAGATGCAGACAATGACATACAGGATCCATAGAATAATACTGTTTTTAGTTTAATCTTGAAGTTCTCATAATACACAGGTGCTCGAACGTACGCCAGGTTTCTATGTGAGATACTGTAGACTTCGGGATGATAAGTGGACATGTGACGTGATAATCGATGAGCTCGATTCCATGAATCCCCTCCCTACAACCACCGTCCACGGATACGAGGCGCAGCTTTCAACGCACCCAATGGACTCGCTCCACATTCTCGGAACTCGGGAGACGCAACGTCAAAGAGCGGGCTGAGACCTTCCTCTCTCACATGGTCTCTCACACGGTCTCCCTCACCACATCAGCACCCATGCCGCAGCCGCCTACTCCTGTCCCTCTACTGTGCAGTTGGTCTATGGCATCACCCTGCCTAACCAACCTAGCAGCCCGAGTGGACAGCTGGAGCGCTGTTGTATTGTGGTCTCTCAATGCCACCGACAAATACCACGATGCTCAATGCCTGGAAGTAGACATGAGCGAGAGAATGACCTATTCTAATGGGAAACCGTACGCCCTGTTTTACTATTCTTTAATACCTCAACCCATGCTGACCAGTTTGTAAGATACTTGCACGAAACGCATGCCACAGTTGCCTACTCCGGTCTCTCTACTGTGCAGTTGGTCTATGGCATCACCCTGCCTAACCAACCTAGCAGCCCGAGTGAACGGCGGGGGTGCTGTTGTATCGTGGTCTTCCAATGCCACCAATTACCATGACGCTCAACCTCATTCGAAAGTATGCTTCTCCGGGTACTGGTGCGCCTTCCAGCACGGTGCTGATACCGACAATATTGTTAGGCTGGCAAGCTGCCATCTATACATTGGGTCCATATCTTCAGCGAGGGATATTGTTTCACTGCACGAGTATGCTCGCTGACTGAACAGTAATTCCTGTTCCCTTTTACTGGAAGAACTTCTGTAGTAGTCGACAGTCGTACTTCCGGTGTCAACCTTACCAGGCGCTAGTACTCACAAGGTAAGGATTTTCACTGATGTGTATCACTTGTTCCTAAAATCCTGTTGTAGGCCATTACTACCGCCGTGCAGCACTGACTTTCGTCGACGAGTTCACAAAGGGAAATCTCGGCTCGATAACTCAAAAATTGCTCTGATGAAAGCCTTCAATACATGAACAGACATTTCGAAGTGGAAGAGCTGATGGGAGACTCTCGAACGGCGAGTCATCGAGGCACGAACCATCCCTACCGGTGTTGGCAAGAAGTTAGTTGTTATTTCGGAACGTAGGCATTGGCTCTACTAACCTAGTGAGTATTGTCGTTATCAACCAAATCATCCCCCTCATGACGATTGCAGCCCAGTCCTTGAAGCCCTCGTTCCCCGTACCATCTGTTGGCAGCTACAATGGAACAGAAAGAACACGCGTACATCTCTTCGATTGTTCAGTTACCCTGTCCAACTATTAAAGTGTTGTGACTTCCTTCTGTGCTGGTGAGACGAAAAATTTCTTCTATTTTCATGCGCCAAACCAACCTGTCCCCAGCAACTCACCCGCATAGGCTATAGCAAAGAAACAGCGTTCGAGTTCAAATTTTTCCTTGCGCACGCCACCATCAGCCCAGCTGCAAGCTCGAGCTGCACACAGACGGACAAGGTCTCTTACGGCCAGAATCATTCTTATCGATGACATCCTCGCCGATAGCTCAATCACCGGCACTGAAAATGCCGCCAAGTCTAGTTCAAGGTCCACATTGTAGAAATTTTCCTTTTGAGCCCAAGTCCCCTCGGCAAGCTTCTGAGTCATCTCCCCATCCTGAGGCAAACAATAAACTTGTCTAATTAAATGCTCTTCACGCATAATAAGAGGCTTGTTCGGACAATCGGTCCTGAAGAAACCGAGGTAGCCAGCTGGGCCATTGTACTTGTCCGTCTCGTTTGTAGGGGCTACGTGCACAGCCATGCCCACTCTTTCCCTCTCAACACTCCGTGCCCGCTTCGTCCCTCCTACCACCACCCCACACCCGTCATGCACCCATCCAATCAACCCTTGATTTCCATCTCGCCTCAATCACCTACGCTGGTACCGACTCAACCGGCCCACCCGACATGCCACCATAGTACACACACTTAGAGGATGCCATTGACATGGTTGGAACACGTATGGATACGTGCCTGTGGTTTGAGCGATATAGACATGAGTGGGAGAATAGCCTGTTTGAATGGAAAACCGTACGCTCCTTTTTCCTATGATTTTATATCCCGATCTACGCTGATTTGTTTACAAGATACCTGGCGCCAAACATATAGAACATAAAAGAGGTGTCAAAATGTACGAACGAGCTTCCGGTGACAAAACTCTCCTTTCGGACCTACAGCCGCCGTAGGTGCTCAAAGTGTGCATCACACGTCTGCTTGCACCTCTTCCTCAGTGATGATCCGAGGGATCATGACAGTGTATTCCCCGGCATCGATAACACCCATGCGACAGTCTCTGGTTTTATGCCAGATATGGATACCTCAGCCGATTTGTCTCCATCTGCGCTACCTTTCAAGCCTTGGAAGATTTACCCAAAGCCTCCATTCCTAACATGGCATCCACACAGCGAGGAGGCCCTCAATTCCAGCAAAGATGAGCTGAGCCCCCCAGTCCCTCCGGCTCGTCCGTCGGATCAGGCCTACCTTCCCCACCTACAACCAACTCGACAGGCAGGAGCAGCACTGGCAATCCCGCCACCATCGCCCGCCGTCGGCCCATGTCCACCAGCGCAACTACACCGAGCCCGGGAAGCAGCCGGAGCAGCAGCCGACTTTCCGCCGACGACGACGAGCAGACAATGCGCTTTAGGATCGCAGGCACCGCCGCCAACGAGTTCATCCTCCAACGAGCTCGCAGTCTTCAACAGCGCAATCACATTGTGAGTAGGGCGACGGTCAGAGCTAGCTGCGGTGCATATGGGCGCAGCACAGACACACTATTCACAGTGACGAGGTTGAGAACCTTGAAAGGCGCAAACGGGAGTGAAGAGCTGAGAATCCCAAGAATTCCTCTTGACTCCTGCTTGCCGTTGTGTCTGTTGCCTCGTGGAGGTGCTGAGGCCATCCGGAAAGAGTCGAACAGGCCGGAGAGCATGAAAGGATCATCCGAAGTGAGCGATTGATTAAACTGAATGTCTCATTCCATTGATATAATTACAGCAAAGTCGTGAATTATGCCACAAGGCGCATCGTCTACTTCGAGGCGTAGGCGTTCCTTTTCTCAGTCTAATCAGAATGGAACGTGTTCGATAATGTTCAAGCATCTTCTACGTCGATTTGCAAGGGATATATACTTACAGCCGTCAAAGGGTCCCCGCCTCAGCCAACATTTTCCATGATCTGCTTCCTAGTGGCAGTTTTTCGCAAACGACTTGACATTGCAGCACGAATCTAGTCCTATCGTAATTGAATGTCATGATTGCTATGCTCGCTTCCACATTCTTGCGTTCCACCTTGAACGTTATCCAAGCTGGTGTTATGTCTTCCTTTGGTTTCGGTCAAGTTGGTGGAACAGCCCTTGTTGTACATCCTCGCTACCTCTTTGGTGCTCTCGAACTGAATTTCTATGAGCAATACAAGGAAAGAAACCGCACTCGTGCACTCCAGTCCTACAAGGCCATGAGTGACATGATGGTCAAAAACTCGCTCGTGAAGATCAAGGAATACCCACCATTCACACCCGAAAACGAACAAGAAGTACTCATGAACTCGATGGCGCGTGTCACTTGTGATCCCAAGACTGGCGAATATTATTTCAAGGGCAAGCTTCCTAGAGAGGCGCCCCTCAATCTATCATCTCAAACTTGTATCTGACGTCATGACCGCTCCCTCTGCTGCTATGAACAGCAATATCATTGGCGTTGGTGTTGACCGGTGATAATTTCCCCAATCTTTACAAGTCGTACCATCTCATTCGTGTTTGCAGAGCTTATCACATCTGTTTCCTCGCACAATCCCACATTTGTTGCTCCCAACTTCACTGAGGCGGAAACAGCTTACTGTCGCGCTCAACCTTCGCCTGCATCCTCATTCGCAGCTCTCTGGGTTGGAAAGGAAGCTGTCTTCAAATCCCTTGACGTCGAGTCGGCAGGAGCTGCAGCTGTTCTGAAAGATATTGAGATTCTCAACGATGATACCGGTGTTCCCTCTGTTCATCTCCACAGTGAGGCCCAAGTCAAAGCGCAGGAGCGGGGAGTTGCCAACGTAGTAATTCCTTTGAGTCATTCTGAGGTTAGTCGTGCCCACGAAGTCCTTTTTTGCGTTTATCCTAACTTGGATATCTAGACTATCACCATTGGCTTTGCGCAAGCCTCATATGAGAAAGTCAAAGTCAGCACCTTTATCTTTCTTTGGTGCGCCAACCTTGCCTCAATTCAGGAAGACCAAAGGAGGATCTTACATCCTCTCAGCGCTGGACATTTCTCTGCCTCATTCTGTGTAGGCTACGCTCAGGGGAATGTCACGTGCCATCATATGTCACGTTCTGCCCATCCCAACTTCCTCCGTACTCCGCATCCGCACTGTTTGAATCTCTTTCATTGTCTCAGTGCCCGTGCCTCGGTCGCCCACTCCTGTTCCTCTACCTGTGTGGCTGTCTATGGCGTCACCCCTGCCTAACCGCCTAACAGCCTGAGTGGACAGTTGGGGCACTGAACTATCTATGGTGACCAGCAATGCCTTTGAACTAGTGGCGCGTATCCCGTCCTTGCAGAGGTCAAGAGGAACTTGGGAAGATAAGGAGACGCCTCTCGCCAGAAGCTCAGTCTCGAAATGATCATTCTGTCCTGCATACTATGTTACGAAAGGCTAGAGCTCCGTACAGTCAGAAAGAAGAATAGAGGCGAAATCGGAGCTAGTTTATACAGCCTGCTGGAGAAATCATCAATCCGGATCTTGTTGAGCTAGTCCCGGTTTTGCGGTAGCAGCAACAGCCGCCGATTTGCTGTTGAAAAGGTTCCTTGGCCTCCGAAGTGAGTCATTCTGTTGAGCTAGCCGCTTTTCCATAGTAACTATTTTCAATAGTAACTCTTTTCAAGACATCCCTATGATCCTTCCGAAAGGTCCAATAGCTGCTGATATCCCAGTAGTTGAAAGCATTACTTACGTTTTCAGGGCATCTTGAATTTTATTTTCCATTTTTATAATCACCGTCTTATGGAATACTTCCTAATCGAGGAAGATGGGCCGTCATGATTCCATTTTCTGCTCAATTACAGTTCATTCTTGCAAGAATGGAACAAGGCCGGCTCCGTTGACTTTTTGAGTAAGTTTGCTTTCTGAAAAGCATATATAAGGCCTGAGTTTCATTGTTTTTGCAGCTACTTTCGTCCTCTCCACTGTCGCTACTGCCTCTTCTTCACTGTCACTGCTGCTTTTCACCATCGTCGCTGCCTTCTCCTCACTTCGACACCCCGCTACTGTCTTTATTCACAATTTGTGACCCTGATGGAGCTGCCTGGTTTTGGGGGTGTTCATTCTCCATCATGCTCGCAAAACGATGAGCTTAGCACTCACAATGCTAGCCAGTCCGGGCTTCCTTCCGATCCTCCTGATTGGGAAGGTGCTCAACCTCGAGAGTCTCCACCAAGGTTTTCTACAGATACAACGCTGATTAAGGAGGAAAGAAGAGGAAGGAAGAGAAATAGAGATGCGGAAAGGAAGGAAAGAAAGAAAGGAAACAGGAAGGGTAAAGGTCGGGCAGCATCCCCAATCTCTCTCACTTCCTCAAGCCCCTCTCCCTCACGCTCTGTCTCATCCCTCGGATCTACTCCGTCATCCTCTCGATCTCGATCTCATTCACATTCCCGGTGCTCATCTCGTCGCTCCCGCTCCTACAAGCGCCATTCTACAGTACGTGTATTTTGTATCATTTTTCCTAAGGCTTTCTTCTCACTCATTCATTAGAAGAGGCGCCGCTCAAAGACCCCCGCTCATATGATATTTTGGAATCAGGTAGGCTTTCATAATCTCTATAAGCATGAGTCTTACTGTTTCTCAGGTCAAAGATAGCTCGAATGAGACGGTAGAAGCTCTTCGGAGAGTTCGGCCAGAGGTTCTCCGGATGCTGGGCAATGAGGGTTTCCTCAAATTGGACAACAAGCTAGCCAATCTTCGATTCAAGTATAATCAGTTAAAGAAGAAGTACCGTGGGCTACAGGAGAGGCTGGATAAGCAAACATAAGCCACTACTATCCTTATAGGTTTCTTGAGCTAATCACCTTGTTTCGACTTCTGAATCGTTAAAGACCCTTTGGCCAAACCAGCAGCGCGGTCACTCCTTCACACTGTGCCCCCTCCCCTCCCTCGATCCAATACCGCTCAATCCAATTGGAGAATGGTCAGCATTTGCTCATCATACTAACCGTGGAGCCAGCTGCCATCCGCCCTCCAGGCTATCAGGGCTTTTGGACTTATGATGAGTGGATGGCTACTAGGCCACCCGACAAGGCAAAACCAAAAAATAGCTCATTCTTTCTAAACCCCGACGGATCACCGCTTTCAGATTCCCAGTGCAGAGCTATTAGAAGGACGCTTCGAGATGTCCTGAATTTTCTGGGCAACAACATCGAGTTTCGTCTCCAGAGCAGCTGCAACGACAAGCGATTTCGAGACCATACAATCATCTCACTCGAATCAGCCCATCCCGTTTTAGCCCAGTGCGAAAAACACTGGAAAGTATCCCAGCTAATAGTAGAAAATTACAAATCGTGGCTGGAAAGCTTTTTTCCAGCCTTCGGAGTAGGAAAACTCAGCGCGTTGGATATCCCTAAGGTTCTTTCAGGAGCTTGGGGTCAAGGTAAGTTTGGTTCGTACTTGAGGTTGACACCTGAGCAAGTAGAGGTAAGAACAGACTAAACTATGTGAATTTGCGCTGATTAAAAACTTAGGAGTACCAACCAGCAAGCAATCCTAGCCTGACTCCCCCAACCCCAGCCCAACGTCAACGATCTAAGTACGCTTTGACACTGGCCGCTAGCCAGGTACGTGATATAAGTGCTTTCTTATAAGATTGGCTCTCAGTTGCCCAATTTGCGCAAAGTCTAGGAATATAGACAACCAGTGTGGGCCCCCAGCTCTCCCTCTCCTTCCCAGTCACCCTCTACCTGTTACGACCTTAAAGCGAATGCTCAGGTTGCAGCGAAGGCAAAGACTTGAGGGCGAGTAAGGGGAAAAGCAAGTTGGTAAAGCGTAGGGAAATACAGAGAGTATCTACGCTTACTTATACTAAGACTATCTACCCGAGGTAACTAACTATAGAACGGGCTGAGTAACCATGACCGAGGTAGATGAGTAATCAGTGAGAATGAAAGTATAAACTAGGAAGGAGGATGATCAATCATGAGAATAGAAGATTGATCATGAGAAGGAAAAGATATAACAGGTAACATGAAGGATCAATCAAGGGAACAATAAGAATGATCATGAGAAGGGGAAGACAAACAAGGTAACGTCAAAGAGAAAGTGACATGGGAATGAATGATGGGAGAAGCGTAGGTGGAGAAGAGTATATCCAGGGATATGGAAATGAGTAAGCATGATGACGTCCCTCCTATAGGTTGGTAAATTCATAACATTACCCCCTGTTCAGATTTCGTGTCCACACGAAATAAGATAGACTTGACGAGGATAAGAACGGTCAATCATTTCATCGTCAACGATTCGAGTACAGTGAACTCCACAAGTTCGTTCAACAACTCCGTAGCCCATTTTTCCAAGATAAAGTTTGGAAAGAGTTTTGACGTGTGGAAACTCCCATTTGTGTGCAATTGATAAGATGTCGACCCAGTCGAGGTTGGAAAAGAAAGAATAATCGCCATATCGCGTATTATAGAATACACGGAGAAATTTTTGAAAATCATGAGAGTCTACATCTTGGATGATGTAGGGATCGTTTGCTGTATAGTGTTTGGATAAAGGATGGTGAGGTTCGTTGTGGCCGGTGAGTTTTTGTTGCCAATAGATAGATTCGCGAGTGAAGAAGTAGGAATGGACGTGGAATTTGGTTCCATCGTCGGTCAAGAATACAATGTCGGCTCCACGGATAAAGATGTCTTTTGAAACCGGAGTAAAAGATTCGGTAATGGCTTGCATATTGTGGTCGATGAAGGGATGAAAGAGTTGGAGCATTTTTTGGTTGATTTTATAACTGTCCATCCGGAAGTTTTGCTCTATATTCGGAGAGTGCTTCTTCTGCATTTTCTAGGGATGAGCGTGGTATCCAAGAGTCGTCTTCGTTTCCATATCCTTTCCAGTGAACTAAAAATTGTATTCCTCGGCCTTTTCGTCTGTGTCCTCGGATTTCTTCAACTTCATATTCTTCTTCTTCATTGATAATGTCAGGTGGAGGTGGAGTGGGTTTCTTCTGACTGTCAAACTTGGGGTCTCGGACTTTCGTTAGGAGCGATGTGTGGAAGACGTCGTGTATCGCCCAGGTATCAGGTAACTTCAGTTTGTAAGATCGATCGCCTATTTGTTTCAAGATCTCGAAAGGTCCATATCGTTTGTGGTCTAGTTTCCGAGTCGGACGATTGGAATGAATGTTCGTCGTTTCTAACCAAACTTTATCTCCTTCGGCAAAGGGTTCTTTGTGGTGCTTGTTGTTCCCTCTTTCTCTCATCATCTCGTTGTTTGCTTCCATCGCAGCTTTAGCTTCTTCTCGCACGTTTTCTAATTCTTCAATCAAGGAGGTGGCGGTGGGATTCGTCGTTTCAACCGTGATATTCCCTTTCCATGGGTGAAGTCCATAATTCAGGAAGAATGGGGTTTGTCCGGTGGCAGCGTGGGTTTTGTCATTGTAATGGAATTCCGCCATGGGAAGCCATCTCGTCCAATCGTCTTGTCGATAATTGATGAATGCTCGAAGGTAGGTTTCAATTTCCTGATTCATCCACTCTGTTTGACCGTCTGTCTGTGGGTGATAGGCCGTAGAAAGGTTCCGTTCAATGCCTAGAGCTTTGCATAGGGATTCCATAAATTTCGATGCAAACTGTGGTCCTCTGTCGCTAATAATCCGTTTCGGAATTCCATGATGTCGCCAGACTTCTTCCTTATAGATTTCCGCAAGATCCATGGATGTGAGCGACGTGGTGGTGGGAACAAGGTGGATCATTTTGGAGAATCTGTCAACAATAACAATAATAGCATCCTTCTCCTTTGACTTCGGTAATGGTCCGATCATGTCTATAGATATTTCTTCCCAAGGTTTGTCGGGGATGGGTAATGGATTAAGCGGGATGTGATCGGGTCGTCGGATGGTTTTGTTCTTCTGGCACATGTCGCATCCTCTAACATATCTTCTGATATCCGTTTTGATCGTTGGCCACCAAAAGGTCCGTTTAACTGATTCTAGCATTCGGTACATTCCAGGATGTCCGGCGTCGGGAGAATTATGATGATCGTGAAGAATGAAATCTCTGATCTTCTGATTATCCGGAACATAGATCCTTCCTTGTCGGTAAATGATTCCATTGTTCTCCCATACTTTTTCTGGCTGCTTCTTCATCTCTTCTATTACTCTGGTTTCTCGTCTTTCACATTTCCTAATCTTCTCTAGTAGGGTTTTATCGGCTATGATTTCGAATCTTCGATTGTGGAGTAAGGTGACGTCATAGATGGGAATGGATTCTTCAAGTCTTCGGATGAACATTTTCTCCTTGAACATTTCTACTCCTCGGTTGTCGTTAGATGTGTCAGGTTTGATTAGTCTTGACAGGATGTCTGCTTTGGTGTTCGTCTTCCCAGGAATGTGTCGTAGAAGGAAATCGTATTCCTGTAGCATTGTTAGAACTTTGCCAGAATGTCACGGCGTCACGCTGTCACATCTGTCACACTTTTTATTACATAATAATTTCCCTCTGCTGCTACAGTTCGACGGAGGCTAAACTATCGGCACACTGTTAAAATGGCACAAGCTACAGATCTACCTATCGAACTCATTGATCTTATCTTATCTTTTCTACCTCCGAACCACGCGGAGCAAGTACAATGGAGAAGGGCGGCGGCAGCTATAGGCAGAGAGGATAGGCCGGAAGGTTGGAACCTATCAGATCATCGGTGCAGGCGGTGTGGAAGGGTATGCTTAGCAATGTGGGACTATGAGGAACAGAAAGCGTGGGTGATACAGAGATGGGGATATTGGGGGCCGCGACAATGGGCAATAGCCGGATTCTTTGTGCTATGCCCCTGTGATGCGCTGATAGGTAACTACTTTGGGACATATTGGTTTGTGTGAGTAGATTACCGGTTTAGGAGTTGTTTGTGCTTGTGGACACTTTTATGGTTTGTTTGGTGCTGTTGACGTTTTTATGATCAATTTACCTTTGTTTACTTACTTCTTACTCCACTCTTCTTTTCTCATGTCAAATGTATAATTAGTCTATTTTCTCATACGTACTTCTTTTCACATGTCAGTATATAAATAAGTCACCTAGGGTAGTTGGTCTGTGCGCCGTAGTCTAGGTATATAAAGTAGGTAGAAACTTGTAGAAGACTCCGTCGAGTTCTCTTAGGTTCACGCCTAATATTACTTTTGTCACTATACTCTTTAGTTCTTGAGTTTAGGTGTGACCTGTGACATCTCAGTCACAGTCGCCCTAACAGTAGAACTCGACTACTCCGGGGATCGCACAGCACAGTGCCCTCCCCATCCTTTACTCTCTTATCGCCCTCTACTCTCTGCGCGCCATCGCGGCCGCCACACACATAGCCGGTCCCTAGGCTTAAGGGGTGATCGGGTACAGTCACAACGTACCCCGTTGAGACTAAGGCGTGTCACGTGCCTTAGTTAAACACGAGACGTTCACCACGTGAGGTGCTTTTTATATACTTGTATTTTCTTCCCGTATCAACCTTGTGCTGCGGCTGCATTGTCAGCTGGTACACGCAGAGGAGTGAGAGACCCACCTTAGGTGACTCTCTAGATTAGCGTGGGAATCCGTTCCCGTACATACCTCTCATCTTAGTCTATCCCTTCGGTCAAGCGACCATTCTTGAATACAAAACCTTTTCTCTCTTCGTGTACACATCCAAGTGAAGCAGGCTATTGGCTTCATTGGATTGGTGGATACGCATCAGGTGACAGGAAAAGACCTCCCTCACCTTCTTCAAAATTTCTCATCGACTACCGCCCGGAACATTCCGAGTACCTTCCTCTGAATCTGAGGAAGAAGAAGAATCCACCTCGGAATCCCAATCCGAGGAATCCAAACCAGAACAACGACAACCGTCCGTATCCCCCCTACCCCTATATCAACCACCTCCCCCCGAATACCACGAGCCAGACATGGCCAATCCCCAAGACATAATCAATCAGCTGAACGCTCAGCACACTCTCATCACCCAACTGCAGCAGCAACTCGCCCAGCTGCAGAACAACCCGCAACCGGGTCCACCAGCCCACAAGTCCACCAGGGGACGATGGAGAAACCCCATCGTCCAGTAGTAGCGCCACCATCGATGTGGCA
>NW_006267367.1:1931020-1933565 GCF_000300575.1 Agaricus bisporus var. bisporus H97 | reverse complement strand
GTTTAAAAATGGTAGGAAGACTTACTAGGGGATCAGATGACGTGGATACTATTCGTTATTTACAAGAGGAGCGGCGGAGTCTTGGAAGGAGAACATCATGAGATGATTGAAAACGGCGAACAAGAAGCTCCAGCCCACACGGAGGAGCTTTTTGATAGTTTTGCGGAACAATTTCGGAGATGCGGATGAGGAGAGTACGGCAGTAGGAAAGTTGAGGTTGATTGAGCAAGGAAGTAAAAGTGCGGAGGAGCATGTGCAGGAGTTCAAGCGAATCGCTCGGGATAGTGGATATGAGGGACGAGCCCTCATCGAAGAATTCAAAAGAAGTTTGTCTGGAAGGATCAGGAAGGCGTTGATGGAATCAGAGAACCCACCAACTACCATCAGGAGTTGGTACGAGAGGAGCATGAAGTTGGATAGGCAGTGGAGACAGGCAAAGGCGGAGGAAGACTACTATCGGCGGGGGCAAGCGAAGCCCCAAATACGAACCCATACCCCAAACAACACTTTCGTGAGGCCTCAGCCTCAACGTCGAGATCCCAACGCGATGGATGTCGACACCGCAGCAGGGCCCAGTCGAGGTCCTATCAAATGTTACAAGTGTGGGAAATTGGGGCATATGGCCAAGAACTGCTGGAGCAAGGCTCCGGCTCGAGATGTGCGAACGTTAGATGTGGACGAGCAGCGGGACTATTGGAAGAGGATGTTCGAGGAAGAGCAAAAGAATTTAAAAGAGTAAAGGAAGCCAAGTCTCCTCGTTGGACTTCCTACAACAAATTCGATGTACTATGTAACGAAATCAATGTTTGTGACACTGTACAAGAGGAGAATTTCCTCGTAAGGACAATTCGGCCTTTAAGGGAAATTAAGCTGAACGTGGGAGTAGAGAAGTTGGACACACATGATGGAGTAGGAGTACAGGCGTTGTTGGATAGTGGAGCAACGGGGATGTTTATGGATAAAACGTTCGCGGATGAAGAAGGGTTCAAGTTGGAACCTTTAGAAAGACCAATCCCGGTCAAAAACGTTGATGGAACGATCAATGCATCTGGGGCAGTAACTCACCGAGTAGTGGCAAACGTGTACTACAAAGGACATAAAGAAAGAGTACATTTCGAGATATGCGGCCTAGGAAAAAATAAGGTCATATTAGGAATGCCTTGGTTACAGATGCACAATCCGGAAATTGATTGGGAGAAAGGAGAGGTAAAGATGACCAGGTGCCCAGACGGGTGTGGGTACAAAGATAAAGGAAAAGCAAAAGAAAAACAAGAAGAAATACGAAGGATGGAGGAACCAAAGAAATCCACAAGGCAGTTGATGAAAGAAGCACGAGAGGAAGAAAAGAGGGAAAAGCCTGACATGTCACACAAGCAATATGCAGGTTGGAAATTAGTTTCCTTCCCAAAGAAATCAAATTGGGGAACGGTGTTGCAGTATAGATGCGAGGAGTGTGGAACCCAAACGTCGGAACATTTGCTGAGCAAACACAAATGCCCAGCAATGGAGGAAATAGCCTTAGACGAGTTTGGAATGCCATATGAAGGAAGTGATGACGAAGAGGAAGGACCAACTATGGCCAAGATAGAAGCGTATGAAGAGGAGCAAAAAGAAATCAGAGATGAGGAAGAAAGATACGAACGGGTGAACAAGGCAGTAGGGAGATTCACCACTCCCAGGAACATCATCGAAGGAATCGCACTAGGAGTCGAGGCGGCATTCGCCAGGGAATTGGCACGTAACAGGCGTGCTAATGGTGGAGCTGAGGGGTTGGCACAACAACCCAAAGAGAAAGCTGAGGGGTGGGCGCAATCACCCGGTGACGTGGCTGACCGATTAAATGGGGAAAAGGCAGAACGTCTAGAAGAAGATAACAGCAAGACAGCCACCGCGGGACAAGCGGGGGCTGGACAGGTACGTCCTAAACGAATAAGCGCCCAAAGGAAAAATAGAAGTAGAGAGGAAGAAGGACAACTAGAGATGTGGGTAAGAGGAATGACAGAAGAGATGCCGGAAGAAGAAGAAATTCGAAGCATAGACTCAGTAGAGCAAGTGGTACCAAGACGGTTCCACAAGTTCCTTAAAGTATTCAAACAAAAGGAATCAGAAAGAATGCCTACTAGGAAACCATGGGATCATGCTATCGAATTAAAGGAAGATTTCAAACCCAAGAAAGGGAAAATATACCCCTTATCGCCAAACGAAAGAGAAGAAGTCCAAGCATTCATCAAGGACCAACTCCGAAAGGGGTATATTAGGCCTTCGAAATCTCCCCAAACCTCACCGGTATTTTTTGTGCCGAAGAAAGATGGAAAGAAGCGGATGGTACAGGACTATCGATTTTTGAATGATTGGACAATTAAGAACAATTATCCTTTACCTTTAATTTCTGAACTTATAGACACTATGGGTAGTAAACGATTATTCTCTAAGATAGATTTACGATGGGGTTATAATAACATTAGGATAAAAGAAGGAGATGAGTGGAAGGCAGCTTTTACTACTTTCATGGGGCCTTTGAACCCACTGTTATGTTTTTGGGACT